>NW_028327173.1:132172813-132330063 GCF_987537825.1 Furipterus horrens | reverse complement strand
AGAAAATAGAAGGGGAGTGGCTATTCTTAAAGCCCCCTGGAGAACTATACTAAGCTAACTCTGAACAGTGCACTCATCAATACTGAGCTTAATTAGCAGTGTATTTCAATTAACAATGAGAATTATATATTGGTAATAATGTAGTAAAACTATGGCCTGATCAAAAACGTTCCCTTGCCAGTGAATGATTTTTCTAGCCTTGCCTTTTTAAAATCCAAGCTAAGACAGTATAACACTGAACTCACACTACAGATGTATAGATTTACATTGTTTTATATGAGCAGAAAGAGCAAAATTAAAATTTTAATACAAAAACTGGGAATATTTATTTTTACTGTCTCTCCTCTCTGGTCTTTTTCCTTTATAACTATTTACTATTTTTTATTTATCTATGGTGAAATGGATATTTATGATTTATAATAAAACATTGCTGAAAATACAAATATATATGTCCTGTATAATAATGAGAAAATGCAATTCTTTAATATGTTTATGTACACATTGGTCTTTATAACATTGTGATCTTTATAAGGAATTGCTTTATAAACATATTGAAAATGAAATATAATTTTTATACCTCAGTGACTCAGCTTAATAAAGGTTGTGAAATTAATAAAATAAATAACTTTTAAGTTATTGTAATTTAATACACTTTTTATTTTTTAACTCCTTCTTTTTTTGTTGAAGCATTTTAAGCCTGTACAAATAGCTGTGTGTGTGTAATACATACAGTAACATTCTTAGACACCAATCTCAAGAAATTTAACAGATATGCTAATATTATTTAATATGTAATTCGTATTCAACATTTTTAGTTCTCAAAATATTTTAAATAATTTTTCATTGTTATTTTATTACAGTTGTCCCAATTTTCACTCTCTGCCTTCCCCTTCCCATCCCACCGCCCACCCCAACTCCCACAGCCAATTCCCACACTGTTGTCCATGTCCATGGGTCATACATACACGTTGTCTAGTCCCTTCCCCTTCTTTCCATCATTATCATAATTTAATACACTTTTGGAAAATTAGTTCTTCTAAAAGGAACAATGTATACCCATTGAACACATATAAATATTGTTTTCATAATTTTTACTATTAATGAATAGTCTTTACATCACAATTTTATATTTTATAGCATGTCATTATTTTGTGCTAAACACAGAATTTTAACTCATTTCTTTCTGAGACAGCAAAACACCTACTTAATTCACCTGCATCCTTTCCCATTTATTGTCCATGATAGCATTTATAATAAACCTCTTTTCATTGAAATATTGAGCTAAGTTTGGGAAAGATTATAATACAGAGTCAGTCTGCAAAAAGCTACTTGAATGAACAGAGGACTTTTTATTAAGATGTAAGATGGTCACATTATTTGGTGATCTATGACAACTCACCTCTGAAGTAATCATGTTATAACACAGAACCATCTACTCTGGATAAAGTCACTTTCAGGAATGGTTTTATTACCATGAAAATGAATAGATGTACTGTCTCTAAAGTGCCACCATTGCCCTTTATGAGAACAGTGAACTAGATTAGCTGGCATGCTTGTTTCCCTAGCTCTTTATGAGCCTTATGTGTTTTGGGATATAGTCAATATTTTTATCTGGATGATGTTATTTTCAGAAAAATTCTGTAACAGTTTCCATTCAAGCAAGGAAAAGGTAAACACAAAACTTATTTAATTAAGATTTAGTCATGAAAGTGCATTTGAATACATTTGTTTAGTAATCCTAACATAGCCTAAAAATTTTGCCCAGAGATATCTTTTGAGGTTTCACGTTATGGTAACTTACAAAATCATGAATGCAGAAAAAATGATAGAAAAATAAAGAGGTTTAAAATGATAAGGAATATTTTGTTCATTTGGTTCCCTGATTAAAATTATGTTTTACTATTTCACACAATATAAATATACTTGAATAGTTAGATAAAATCAAATAAAAGGAATGAGATTGGTGGGTCTAACTAAGGAAAAGACAGGGTTTTTTTGTTGTTGTTTGTTTGTGTTTTGCTATTAGTGTTAATACATGTATATTGAATGAGTACCTTCTTTTCAAAGCAATTCAACAATAATTTACATATACCTGGTATATAATGTACTAAAGGAAATATTGTTCCCATAAAAAAGAGCATTGCAGAGGGGAAATTGATAAATGAAACTAGTGAAAATTAATTTTGTGAGATAATTTTCAAATGTTTTTGTGAAAATAAGTTAGACTAAAATTTTGAGGGTACTGTCTTCCCTTACATGATTTTTACTTCTATTTTTGAAAAAAGTAACATTACTACTTAGTTCCATAGCTTTCTGAGACAATCATTTTACTCTTCATATCTAATTTGAAGCTATATACATACTTCAGTGACTGTATGTATGAAATATTCTCTGTCAGAAGAGTGTCAAGATGAAAGTCTCTTCCCAGTGAGGATTCTCTCCATTACTGAAGGTCAGTTAGAAGTTAATATGTCCCCAGTGATAACAGTTTGATCCTTTGTTAAATTTTTGTTCACTCCACTGTTAGATGAATTTCTGATGAACATTACGAAACCAAAACTGTTGTATAACAGTGAAAGACTGTCATGAAGCAGTTTCTCATCATCAAATCGAAAGGGGTATATATTTTCAAAGTGAAAAATACAGTTCATCTAGTTAACAAAAAGGGAAGAAAGTTCCCTTATATGTGTAAAATGGAGTCAGTAAAGTTGTGGGTCTCAAGTAGATTTCAAAGGTTCAATTTGTGTGTTTAATGATCAAATTATAAAAAGCCTGCATTTTAAAAATGCTGTTATCACAGGATTCAACATATCAAAGAGAAACCAGTCCTCATCCCCAGTAGAAGAATTTCCTTTTTCTTAATTATTTAATAGTTGTTTTATTGTATTTTTTCCATTACCATTTATCCCCATACCCTCTTCCACCTCCAGCCACACCTCTCCTCCCCAATCTCACACAGCTGTTTGTGTCCATGAGTTCTTTATTTTATTTTATTTTATTTTATTTTATTTTATTTTTTGCTCATTCCTTCTACAGACTCCCCCAAATACCCCCAGAGCTGTTAGCCTGATCTCTATGATGGGTCAGTGTCTATTTTGCTTATTAGATCAGTTTGTTCATTAAATTCCACATATGAGAGAAATCATATGATATTTGTCTTTTTCTGATTGGCTTATTTCACTTAGCGTAATACTCTTTAGATCCACCCATGCTGTCACAAAGGAGAAAATTTTTATTGTTTTTATGGCTGAGTAGTATTCCATGGTGTAAATGTCCCGTAGTTGTTTTATCCACTCATAAACTGATGGAAACTTGGGCTCCTTCCAAATCTTGGCTTTAGTAAAAAATGCTACAGTGAACATAGGGGTGCATATATTCTTTCAAATTAGTGTTTCGGGTTTCTTTGGATGAATTCCCAAAAGTGGAGATGCTGGGTCAAAAGGGAGTTTCATTTTTAATTTTTTGAGGTAACTCCTACTGCTTTCCACAGTGGCTGGAACAATCTTCATTCCCACCAACAGAGCAGAAGGGTTCTCCTTTCTCCACATCCTTGTCAGCACTTATTGTTTGTTGATTTGTTAATACTAGCCATTCTGATAGATGTGATGTGATATCTCATTGTGGTTTTAATTTGCATCTCTCTGATGATTAGTGACACTGAACATATTTTCATATGTCTGTGGACCATCTGTATGACCTCTTTGGAGAATTGTCTATTCAGGTCCTTTGCCCATTTTTTTTAATTGGATTGTTTGTTTTTCATTGTTGAGTTTAAAAGTTCTTTATAAATTTGAATATTAACTCCTTATCAGATGTATCTTCAAGTATGTTTTCTCAAATTCTGTGGGTTGCTTGTTCATCTTCATGGTTTATTTGCTGTGCAAAAACTTTTCAGTTTGATGTAGTTCCATTCGTTTATTTTTTTGTTTGTATCACTTGCCTGAGGAGATACAAGTATATTCCAAAAAAATATTACTATGATAAATGTTTGAGATTTTACTGCCTATATTTTCTCCTAAGATTATTATGGCTTTGAATTGAACATTAAATCTGTAATCAATCTTGAAATTATTCTTGTGTGTGGATAAAAAGGTGATCTAATTTCATTTTTTTGCATGTATCTGTACAATTTTTCCAAAATCATTCATTGAAAAAAAACTTTAAATTATTGTAAGTTTTTGCCTCCTAGTCAAATATTAATTGACTATAAAGGCATGGTTTTATTTCCAGGCTCTCTATTCTGCTCCATTGATCTATATGTCTGACTTTATGCCAGTACCATGTTGATTTGATTACTATGGCCATATAGTATAGTTTGATATTAGGTAGGGTGATTCCTCTAACTTTGTTCTTCTTTCTGAAAATCACTGCTGCTAACTGGGTCTTTTCCCCATTTCAAACCTCAGCTTTGTTGATTTGTGCAACCTTCTCTTCCTTGGAAAATCTTTGAAGTTTTGGATGAACTTTTTAAATGCCTTCTTCCAGATGCCATTCATACACTCCTCAGTGACATCACCCCAAGCCCAGGCTAGGTTTTTGATGAATCATAGATGTGGTGGTCCTTCCAGAATTGCATGAGTGCTATCTTAGTGTCTTTCTCAGTTGTGGCAATAGGCTAGGCAAAGGTCTTCCTCAGATAATACTCCTTAAAAGCTGCTATAAATCCTTGATCCATTGGTTAGATCTAAGAGATGGTGCTTAAAGGGAGAAACACTACTTTGATATTGGAATGAGGATCACTAATAAAAGAGGGTGTCTAGGGACATTATCAACAATAAGCAAATTCTTGAAAGGTACATTATCCTCCAAACAATACTTCTCCTTTTCATTGCCATAGCAACTCAGGAGGACATCATGGAAAAGGAGCTGGGTCCTCCATGACTTACTGCTTCTGTAGAACCCTGGCAGTGTGTGCTTATTGATATGCTTGAATGCTCTGGGGTTCTCTACTGCTCGGTCACAAAAGATTTTGATTTATAGCCTGCAACACAGCTTCCCAGCAAGACTGTTATCCTTTCTTTCAAAGCCTGGAAACCTGACATTAACTTGGCCTCCTTATGGATGAAGTTCTTTCAGCATCTGTTTCTAGAATAGGGAGTTTTCATCCATATTGAATAATTTCTCTGCCACGTAAGTCTTCTCCACAATTAGCTTATCTAGAGTTTCCAAAAATTATTCAGCTACTTTCACATCAGCACTTGCATACTCATCACTCACTTTCACATTATATAATGAATAATGACTCTTGAATAGTTTAAACCACTCAGAGGTGTCAGTAAATTCAACACTGTGGTCCAGTCCAGGTTTTTCTTTCAACATCAAACAAACTTTTGTTTTTGCCATGATCATTATGGTGCTGAGAGGGATACACTACTGTGTCATGTCTTCAATTCTGGTAATTAAAAGTTTTTTTTTTTTTTTGTTTTTTTTTTATGTCTGATATAGGGCCTTCTCAAATTTTTGTTAGACTCACTGCCTTCAGTAAAGCAGATCCTGTAAAAGCTTCCATCACTTTGCTCTTGTAGTAGCTGTGGTGGAATGGGACACACCTGACTGGCGAACCATAACCCTCACTGATTTTCCATCTTTGTAGTCCTTAATCACTTTTAACTTTGTTTCCAGGTTATTCACGTGATATGGCCTTTTACTGGCAACATTAGAAGTTTATTTTGCACTCTTCGGGGACATGATGAACAAAACAACGTGAGACTACATCAAATATCAAAGAAAATGATGCAGTCAAGAGATGTGAACACAAGATGCATGAGGCTGCTGCTGTCATAACATGGCATAATGCTTTACAACAAACTTTCGTTTTTTTATAAGTAGAAAGAGTACACTCTAAAATAACAATTAAAAAGTATAGTATAATAAATACATAAACCAGTAACATAGTTGTTTATTACCATTATCACTATTATACTATACTGTATGTACATAATGGTATGTGCTATACTTTTATACCACCAGCAGCACAGTAGGTTTGTTTACACCAGCATCACCACAAACACGTGAGTAATTCATTGCACCACAACATTATGATGAATGTGATATCACTAGCTGATAAGAATTTTTTAGCTCCATTATAATTTTATGGAACCACCACATATATGTGGTCTGTCATTGACCAAAATGTCTTTATGTGGAGCCTGACATTATTTAAATCAAATATTTTCAGAAAAGAGATACGTTCAATATTTTACAAACTTATTGCAAGGCCAGGCATAAAAGGCGCTGTCCCTAAGAAAAAGTTTAGTTTTTGGTAGTTACTTCTTTATTTTACTTCTTTTTATTTATTTATTTTTTTTGGATTCTTTAATAGGTAGACTTCTGGTATTTTTGTGAAGTCAGTGTAGAAAGTGATTAAAATTAAAATTGATATGAGTTAAGTAGACATACAATTCAAAAACTAGAATTCTAATTATAGTTATATGTAAGAAAAATATTGTGGACATAATGCAAATTCAATTGAAAAATTCAAGCAACATAAAGCTGTGTAAAGCAAAATGAGAAGCAAAATTAACCTCATCTCTACCCTTTTTAACATCCTACCTGTTACTGGTTTCCACTGTTAATAGTTTTCAGTGTTTATTCCCATAACTCTTTCTATATAAATATAAACATATATATTATATATATATATATATATATATATATAGTTTTAAAGCGCTAATGATTTCTGTTCACTGTGTATTTTTATAAATAAATATCTGTAATGCATGTATAATAGCACTATAGAATTATATATCTGCTACAGCTGCATAATGCTACAGCCCTGCAGGTACATTATTTTAATTATACAAATAGAATGATTTTCACTCAAATATACAGTTCATCAATTTATCAGATACCTCTTCCATGTCATATACATAGATATATATTATTTTTAAGATCTTTGTAGGACATTTTATAACATGGATGTTTCACCATTTAACTATTCTCAATGTTCTCAATGTAGTGCACATTTAGGTTGTTTAAAATTTGTTTATATTACAACTAATAATGATAATTTAATAGCTTGGTATCTTTAAGAATGTTTTCCTTATTGAAAAACAAATGCATTAATAAAAGCCCTACTGAGAAATATGTAAATTAGGCAACATTCAAATATTATTAGGAAAATAAAAATTCTGACATTTTTATTTACTTGCAGTTTTTAGAAACTCTCCTGAAAAATCAGATAACAGAAGAAATTATCAGATATGAAAATTTAAAAATAAAGGTATAAATCTTGCTTTGCATTATTTTCTGTTGAAGGCACACTCACATTTTTAATTATTTGAAATACATGTTGTATATATTTTTTAAGATTTTATTTATTTATTTATTTTTAGAGATAGAGGAAGGAAGGAAGAAAGAGAGAAATATTGGTGTGAGAGAGAAACATCTATTGGTTACCTCTTGTACCGGCCCTGACCAGGGACCAACACGCAAATCAGGCCTGTTCCCTAACCAGAAATGGAACCAGCAACTTTTTGGTTTGCAGGATAATGCCCACCCAACTGAGCCACACTGGTCAGGGCAGTTTTATGTTTTTTCATCTATTCATTCACACAGCTTCCATAACATTGACACATACCACACACACACACACACACACACACACACACACACACACAGACACGCATGCACGCACACTCCAGGTCCTTTTACAATGTATCATTTTTAAGTATTGTGTTTTTTGAGGTTCAGTCTATGAAATAGCTGCCCAAATGCAGTTCAGAGAATCTCCATTTGAATAAAAATGTACACAGTTCTCACCTTGTAAATATTCAGAAATTAAATCTCAGTAAGAAATTTACTCCCAGTAAACACTTTTATATGAAAAATGAGGACATAGGTAGTGGCTATTTTCAGAATGATGCAAATCTATAAACACAAGGAGAAATACATTTTAGTTTAGTGAAAATTGCAAAGAACTTTCTGTAATACTGTTTAAATATAACTCTCCTCTAGAAGGAAGTTTAATGCCATGGTTTCTCTTTAACTTCATTCAGCTTCATTCTCACTCATAATTATCATTTCTTATAAAAATAACATGTTTTTCTAAAGATAGAAATATAAGACTACAATCAAATAACTATCAATACTTTGGGGACTATATCTATAAATTATGTAAATCCAAATCATTCTCAACCAATCCTGTGATCCTCAATGTCTCAAATCACAAAAGACAAAGAATCACAGAATTATTTTTCTCATATTTGAGATCACTAAAGATTTGGGCCATAAATAAAGAAATAGATACATTTAAAGAGAGTTTCAGTAATATTTATTTATTCAACTTCTTCACTCTTTATCGGTGTTTGAAAACTTCTGACACATTTCTGTGAACAAGTTGCTATAATCTACCTAGTGTAAATTTTTTCTAAGCTTTTTAAAAATACTTTTAAATTTTAAAATTACAGTTGTACAATACTATATTAGTTTCAGGTGTACAACCCTGTGATAAGACATTTATATAACCCTTACAGTAATCACCCAGATCCCCTGGCTGGTTTGGCTCAGTGGATTGAGCGTCGGCCTGCGAGCTAAGTGTCGCTGGTTCGATCTTCCAGTCAGGGCACATCAGAGAAGGAAAACTCTGACTCCAAAAAACCTCCGCTGCCTTGCGGCATACCTCTTCAGGGGAAAGGCTAAGGGAGTAAACCCCGACAGAAAATCTGGAGCCGGAGTCCCTAAGGCGGTTTGACGTTGTAGTCAACACCGGCAACTCCTGCGGCGCACCTGAAGCCAAGCTGTATTGACTTCGTCTTTCCCTTGGACCCTTCAGCTGCGAAGAGAGGGGGGGTCTGCTGCATGGGCAACAGCAGACCCTCCATATCACCCTGCCCAGGCTCTGTAGCTTCAGCTTCACTGGAGAGGACACTCCAGCGTCATCGCAAGATGTCGATTCAACACGGGAGGAGACAGATACCGTGTCACTCCCGAGTCGGACTGCACAGCCATTCTCGGCGGTGCAGATAGACTCTTAAGAAGCTACACCATCGTCTCTCGAGACGGACGGCTGCCGACGACGACGAATCACCCAGATAAATCAAGTAACCATCTGACATCATATATGGTTATATTAATACTATTGACTATATTCCCTGTGCTGTACTTTACATCCCCATGATTATTTGGTAACTACCAATTTGTACTTCTTAATCCCTTTACCCTTTTCACCCAGCTCTCCAACCCCACACTCTCATCTGGCAAACATCAACAATGTTCTTTGTATCTATGAGTCTGTTTCTGTTCTGCTTTTTTATTTATTTTGTTTTTTAGATTACAAATATAAGTGAAATCATATGGCACTTGTCTTTCTCTGTCTGACATGTCATTTAGCACAGTACCTTCAAGTCCATCCATTGTATATATGCACCACTTGTTCTTAAAACATTTATCTACTGCTGGACACTTAGGCTGCTTTCATATCTTATTTATTGTAAATAATGCTGCAATAAATGTATGGATGGCTATGACTTAGTGTTTTGAGTTTCTTCAGATAAATACAGTATTCCCTTACTTATCACGGGTATTATGTTCCAGACCCCCCCATGAACTAGGAACCTTACATTTATTCTACACTCTTAAACCTGTGTAACTTTAACAACATACATATACAGTACCGCAAAATCCCACGGTATAGCGAAAAATCTATGATAAATAATTAAATATAAAATATTAAAAAATCCTGCTATACAGTGAGGCCACGATAAGTGAACCATGATATAGCAAGGGACTACTGTACGCAGAAGTGGAATTGCTCAGTCTTTCTTTGTTTCCTTTTATAGCCTTTATTTTAAAGTTTATTTTGTCTGGTATAAGTATTGCTACCCTGTTCTTTTTTATTTCCATTTTCATGAAATACTGTTTTCCATCCATTTACTTTTTATAGTCTGTGTGGTGTGTCTTTCAATCTGAAATTAGTCTCTTAAGGATAGCATATGTAAGGATATTGTTTTGTTATCTATTTAGCCACAATGTCTTTTGATTGAGGCATTTAATTCACTCACATTTAAATTAACCTTTGATAGATCTGCATTTGTTACCATTTTATTACTTATATTTTTGCATTTTTTTCTACTTAAAGAAAACCCTTTAAAGTTTCTTATAATATTGCTTCGGTAGTAATGAACTCCTTTAGCTTTATCTTGTCTGGGAAGCTTTTTTTTTCTTCTTCTTCAATTTTAAATGATAGTTTTTCTGGGGAAAGTAGTCTTGGTTGTACTCTTCTTGCTTTTCACCACTTTGAATATTTCTTGCGAATACCTTTTGACCTGCAAAGTTTCTGTTGAGAAGTCAGTTGACAGTAACTAACTTTTTCTCTTGCCACTTTTAAGATTTCTCTTTGTATTTAACTTTTGGCATTTTAATTATGATGTGTCTTGGTTTGGTCCTCTTTGGGTTTATTGTGTTGGGACTCTGTGCTTCCTGGACTTTTATGTTTATTTGCTTTACCAGGTTAAGGGATTTTTCTGTTATTATTTTTAAAAAATAGGTTTTCAATTCCATACTCTCTCTCCAACACCCCTATTATTCAAATGTTGGTATGCTTGAACTTGTCTAAGAGGCTCCTTTCTTTCTCATCATTTTTTACATCACTTTTCCAATCAAAATTTAGATCTTCAATAAAAGCAATATATAGTCATGAAAAATCTGAAAATTATTCACTTCCCTTTTTTACACATTAAAAAAGTGAATAAGATAATATGCATATTGTGTGCTTTGTTTCCATTTTGAGAAGTAACAAATTAACATATATAATAGCAGGCAGATATTATCATTTAATGGATAGATTTATTCCTTCTAGGGATAATTTTTTTCATTTTGAATTGTCAAAAAATCCACTGTTATTAAAACTATCTTCCCCCAGTTTCTAAAGCACTGCATTTTTCTTAAACTCCTAACTCCTCAACTACTTTGACTTAATTTTTTTTAGTTTATATTTGCAATCTAACATAAAATAGAAATACCCACTGAATAATAATTTATATTCTTTGAGTCCAGCCAAACACACACACACACATACACACACACACACACACACACACACACACACAGAGGCATAGAGAATCACACTGTTCTGTAAGGGAGATAATATTATCCCCAATTTGTAGATAAATAAAATGATGCTGACTAGTTAAAAGAAAAGTCTGAAATCACAAAATTAGTACATGCTGAAGCTATAATAGAAACAATTCAGCCTTGGTTCAGAGAATATGCTCTCTTATCACACCATATTGCATATTTCTTTTATGCTACAGTTTCTCAAAATTCTTAGGGTCTCTGTCATCATTTGCAATTACCCTTTTAGAAATATCACCTTTGCTATGGTTTGAATGCCCCCTTCTGTATAGATGACACTTAAAGCATATCTCCAGTCCTGGCATTTCCCATATAGTATAGTCCCATATTATCACATGCACTGACTTAATCATCACATAAATGGCCAGTCACTAAGTTCAAAATTATGTTTCAAATGGAAATCATTTCTCTCATCCCAAATCACTGCTTTTTTTGTTTTGACCTTGTTTTTTTTCCAGCTATCCTATAGTGTCATTTGTTTCCAACTCTTTCCATTATCAGGCTAAATATTTTTAAAGCATCTTTATTGCTTCATTCTTCACTACAAAATTAAATACATTATTGAGGTTCTTTACTCATCAATTTAACCTCTTTCACATTTCACATCTTCCTATTAACTTTTACTTTCAAGATCTTTATCCAAAGGCTTATCTCTACATTTTGAGTAATGAAATGGTCTTCCAGTTAGTCTTTCTATTTCTAACTTTTGACTTCAAATCCTTGTTCTATAAAACTGCCAATATTTCTGTCAATATTTGTTATTGTAATCAAAATTTTATATTTTGAACAAAAATTTAAGGCAATAGTTTTAAGTAATAAAACATGGTATAATCTAGAAATTTTTTAGATAGTTAATTAAATTTGGGCTCCTATAGTTCTCTCATAATGCCTTTTTAAACATTTATATTGTTTCTTACCATTTTATCATCATTGTAAACTTGCTAAAGAATTATTCCATTTGCTTAAGTGAAACTTCACTTTAAAGAAGTAACAGCACCACCACTTAAACACACATATAGAAAAATAATTTTTTAAGTATTTGCTAAACACAAGAAATCTTTCTGACCATTTTAGTTTTTTGTTACATTACCCTTATTGAGATAACAGAGAACTAAGTAAATAGACATTTCTTTTTAGCAGTAGTACAAGAATAGAAAGCAAAGGCTTTTCAAGAAAAGTTACAATGATCAATTTCTTCAGAGGCTCTCTATGAAGTTAACATGAAAAGTGTACCTCGTTAACTGGACTTGGAAATGAAGGATACAATTCTGCCCTTTAAAAGAATAGCTTCAGGGGAGGTGAATAAGTAGAAACTACTTGGAATGAAAGAGTGGGGAATGAGCAACTGCATTCTGAGTTAGTAGAACAGTGATCTTTAAACTTGGCCATATATTGGAGTCCTATGGGGAGTTAGAGAAAAAAAGAACCAATAGCTGTGTTCTACTTTAGACCAACTGAATCAGAATTCTGGGGACGGTGTGTCAATATGGTCCCAAAACTACCCAGGTGAATGTAATATATAGTCAGGTTTGAAAACTATTGCATATAATATTCTTTCAGGGGCTTGGACTGCAAGTAAAAGGAGAGGAAGCTGAAAGAGGAAAATAAGAGACATGAAAATAGAAATTAAAAAATATCTAACACTACACAGAAGTTGAAAATACTTAACATTAGGATTCAGGTTATAGAAAAACGAACATACAGAGATCAAAGTCACTGGCAGAGAAATCATTCCTAAGAAGAGAATGGTGAAAAGCTAATGGGAGGAAAAAAAGATGTAAAAGTGAGTAAAATTGTAATTCTGTTGATTGTCTTTTCTATTTGTTATATAAGGAGATTAAGACAGAAAATTGAGGGAACCTGAATCATAGCCACAATTTTCCCTAAGATTATTTTCACCCTCTGCAGTAGTAGTGGCAGTAATGGGAGATATTTGAAGAGATTGATAAAAATTTGAAATAACTTATAGGGGGAAAGGTAAATGATTATGGTGATTTTCTGATTCAATTGGTCTGCCAAATACTGATGAGGTGAGATTTAGAGCATCATAATCTACAAAAATATGTGATTTTCCTCAACAGCTTTCTGATAATCAGATATAGGAAGAAAAAACAATAATAGAGAGATCCAATACTTGCCATTTTCAGAACACATGTAGGATACAAGATTTAAACATTGAGAATACTGGCATGAGTATGCTTAAAATAGACCATTTGAATATTTGAAATGTTAAAATTTCAAATTTGAAATATTTTTGGATGAATTAATGACCAGAATGGTCATGGACACTATAAACCAAGAGAATGGTTTTATGATGTGAAGTATGAGATCAAATTAATAAATTTAAGTCAAAGAACTTGAAATCTTATCATTTATGCTTATTAACCTAGATATTATTATGATAAAAGCAAAATTTAGAGTGTAAAAAAAGCAGTCAATTTCCAATAAGGTAGAGAAGGAGAGGAATGGAGGGAGAAGAAGAGAAATGAAGAGATAGAGGGAGTGGGAAAAAGGGGAAAGCAGGGAGAAAGCTGGGAGAATATGACAAACTGGATTCATGATGTCTCAGCTTTCAAATCCCTTTGTTTTTCTGTTTCCAGTTCTGGTTCTTTTCCCTCTTCCCTTCATTCAAAGGCTGATGTTTTTTGAGCTTTTGCTCTTGGCCCCCCTTTTTAATTTTCTTTTCTTTCTTTTTTTCCCTCCCTACCTGTTCTAGTATTATAACTATGCTCCATAACTCACACAACTCACATTTTAAATCCAGACTTGTGCTCTGTAGCTTCAGATTTACTTTCAAGTATCTAAGTACTTCCAGCGGGGTGGCCCAAAGCCAATTCAAATCCAGTGTTTCTAACACCAGATTCTTCACCTAAAATACACTTCTTCTGGGGTCATGATGCTCAACTCTGACTCCCGAGGGTATCACCTGGGGAAATATAAAGTTTAGAAACCACTCTCACAGATGTTGACTTAATTAACTGGGTTACTTTCTGGGTATTGGGATTTTTTAAAATGTTTTATGTGCCTCCAATGTTCAGGCAATATTCAAAAGCACCATAATGAGTTCTAGTATCAAGGTTCTCAAACCTGGCTTCGCATTAGAATTACCATAGGAGCAATTTTTAAATACCATTCTAGACCCAACCCCTTATCAATTGAATACAAATAGCTGAGGTTGGATTTCAGGTGTTAGTTTTTTAAAAGCTCCCAAATGATGTTCATGTGTAGCCAATATTGGTAGGTCCAGTCGCAGTAAATGATATAAAGTTAATAACTTTTGTTCATTTAGGCATGGAAGTCATGATAAACCCTGAATTTATTCCAACTTTCCTCTTATTTCACACTCAGTTAAAAACCAAGTTTTGTGCATTCTACCTTTTAAAAGATTCCTTAATAACCTCTCTTCTCGAATGTCTAATAGTTAAGCTTAACATATATAAAGCCAAATTTTTCATCTTTCCAATAAAAACTAGGCTTGCAGTCTAGAAAATCATTTTGACATTTCTCTTCCTGAAATAGTGCTGCAGGTCAAACATAAAAATATATATTGTCAATTTGATTAAACTTAACTTATTTAAATAATATTGATTTAAAAAGCTTGTGGGGTAATTTTTCTTTGGGTTTTGTATACCTTTTTTTCACTCAGGATAAATGATTAGATAATAATATTTAAGATTCTGGTACCTTGAGTATACTTATATAGAAAGACAGAACAAGAAATTTATAGAGACTGTTTTTGAAAGAGAAGAGCTTATAAACCTGCTGCTTCATCTCTTTGTCATCAGGCAAGAAGAGAAATTTTAAATGCCAATGACTTGCCAAAGGCAATTTGACTCATAGTAAAAAGCAGGAAGAAGTAGTATTACATTGAGAGTTGGTCTGAGCTTCCCTGAACTTGAGATGGTTTTATGCCTGCTTACTATTTTTTTAAAGTTTAGAGGAATAATAAAAGTTATATTGCCCTCTTCGTTGTTAATATTGGCTCATATCATTTCTGAGTATGCCACTGCTTTGTTCTTTCAAGAAAATGAAAACTACCCTAACATGGATTTTTAAAACAGATTTTCAATACATTTTATGCCCTGAGTCAATGAATTCAGTTTGTTCTGATGATATTATAGCAGTGACACAGGCCAGTAACTGAAGGAAAAAATAAATTGTTCATAAGAGAAATATGTGCATATTTGTACAAATACTAGTGTCTGTCATATCCAAGGTTTATTTGGTGGCACTAATACTATATAATATTCCATTTGCTTACCTTTCCACATGTATGTAAATAGGCAAAGGAAAAGAATAATAAAAATACACCTCTAGTCACAAGTGGTTAAAAATGCCTAATCAATATTATCTTTACAGTTTGCCCATAATTTTCTGTGTTTAGATTTTTAAAATCTGTCTTTTAAATATGCTGCTTTTCTTAATGTGGAGTTAATCAACTAAAATAGGTTCATCCCTTTCATTTCATCAGTATCACAAAATGTGTGGGAGCCTGAGTTCTAATGAGGCAGCCATTCCAAACACGTACAGACAAAGCAGTGGTTTCCCTGGCAACGAGCACCATGAAAAACCTCTTAGAATAGTTATTCCCACCCTTATACAGGAGTCCCTTTCATTTCAGTAAAGCTTCCTGTCAGAATGCATTCATCAATGTAATTTACAAATGAAGTTTGAGAAATTAAATCCTTCTCCCACAAGAATTAAAAAATAAAAACTACAACTAAAAATCAACAGCTGGGCTGGAATTTTACTTGTGTTGTCAAATGATGCTTCAAAGGAAGTAAAGGACATCATCAGATTCCTGAATTCGGTTAACATCTCTTTGAACCTGAGATTCATTTTCATTTGATTTGTATTTGAGGATATAGAAGGTAGATGTCTAGGGAGGAAGGGCAGGTGCATTTAATTACTACCTCAAAAGTGTCCTTTCTGATCCCAAAGCAATTTTTCTTAAATAGTAAAAGTTCATAAAAAATGAATTTTGCTACATATATCAAATTAAGATATATGGTATCCTTCATAAATATAAACTTTTGTTAGTGATATTTACCAAGAAAACGAAATTCTGAAGAGAAGATATCTTTTCAACTGCAGAATTAAGTAAAAAGATTTTTGAATGAGGTACTTGAACCTACTTTCCATCCATGTACACAATATAAAAAGAAACAAAGAACAGGCAGCATCTTGTGCTATGTAGCATTTCAAACAAGGAGAAAAAAAAAACACATTTGGAAATAAAAGTTGTTCAGTTGAAAGAATGGCCCTTGCCCTTCTTTCAATTAAAAGAATAAAACAATTGCAACACTTTATTTGGCTTTCTTGATAGAAATATTTTTTTTAGTTTAAAATACACCCATTATATGTAATATAAAATGAGAATAACACACTTTCAAAAATTTTCAATATGGCATTCATGTTGCCCAGGACTATTTCTTAAAACAATATCAAAATTACTTTACCATAGATTAGGTTGTGTTTTAATCTGAGAAGTCTATCTTGCCTTCATTTTTAACCCATGACACATTTAGCTTCATAATAACATTATGAGGTCAAAGCTACCATTGCAAAATAAAACACATACACATACATGATTTTATAAGAGTTAAGAAAAAGGAATTTAAATTGATTGAGAAAGCCGGGCATTCTCACTACTTTTTTCACCTGAAAATGGAAAAGGAAACTCATCCCAGTTTGCAGGGATTGCTCTGGACACAAAAGGAATCAAGTCTTCTGTTGGATTATGTGGGTGGTACTTCTCTTTCCTAGTGCGATAATCCGTTGTTTACAGTTATGGCATGCAAGCTCAAATACTGTAATTCTCAGAATGGTTTGGAAAGAGCGTCCCCATTTTACTGTTGTTTGGGGAAAATAAAGTCACAAATTTCATTAAGTATCAAAAACAATATGAAATAAAATATTAGTGTGAAAGAAGTGACCATTTAGGATAACAAAAGATGA
Organism: Furipterus horrens; assembly: GCF_987537825.1. Taxonomy (NCBI): domain Eukaryota; kingdom Metazoa; phylum Chordata; class Mammalia; order Chiroptera; family Furipteridae; genus Furipterus; species Furipterus horrens. The sequence goes on along the minus strand of NW_028327173.1, from coordinate 132,313,032 downwards.
GCATCTTATTCAATGAATATTCATCAACTACTTAGAATTTACATATTATGTGCAGGCTTCAAGAAAACGGTGTTGTGTGTGTGTACTGAAATCTCAAACTTTATTTCTTCCTGCTGTTTTATTTTTCAACATAGGGTGATATTCACATTACCAAATACAGAGAACATATTTTTAAATGTTTAAATCTGTGTTTTAGGCTAACAAATCTGTATTTGTAATTTATATTATCAAACCTTTTAGGAAAAGATAAAACACAAGTGTTTGGTTCATTTGTTTATTATATTCTTTTATTTTAAAAAAATCAACATTCAAAATTTTATGTTTACAAGAAAATACCTATTTCAAATACTTCCATGAAATAAAGTTCCATTATACACAGTTCTCTCCAATTAAACATAAAGTGTAAAATCTCAGCTGAAAATTACTTATAAGACTTCCAATTATTGTTTTACTCATGTAGGTATTCTCTTCATAGTTGAGAAATATATTGCAAATAAAAGATGAGTGTGCTTCTCTGCTTCCAACTACAACATAAAGTTGATCTTCCATGTCATGTTTCTTAAAAGCAACTCTAAAATAAGTTTCATCCAGATCCTCTGAATTATTCTCTTTCTCTAATGGCTGGTATTTTTCCCCAGCAGAATGGCTGGGAAAGCCCTACTGCACTTAACCTAATTAGGTATTTTTTGAGAACAGAGGTTACATAATTCTCACTAGTTGACTAAACTACTGTATCATCTCCAGAAGAATAAAGACCAAAAAAAAAAGAAGGGAGGGAGAGAGAGAGAGAGGGAGAGAGAGAGAGAAAGGTGATTCTTTTTAAAGCTCCAGAGAGAGAGAGAGAGAGAGAGAAAGAAAGGTGATTCTTTTTAAAGTTCCAGAAATGAATGTAAGTGTTCATATTGTGGTACATTAACAGTTTGTTCCAGTACATTGATATTTTATGTGGAAGCCCTACTCTGCAATTAATATGCCTGATGCAAATTGAAAAACCCATAATCTATCCTTCTCTGTTGGAATGTAAGAGTATATTATTATTGAGAAGCTACAGGATACCAGAGCCATTTTTTAAACTTGAGTGCTCATTACCTTAAATCTGCATATAAAACAGTTTTGCATTCAGACGAGGTAATACATAACGGAATATATTGTGGCGCACATAAAAAACGTGCTCCAAATAAAAACGACCTGTGGGCTTCCTTTGTAGAAGAAATTTATGCCGTTCCAGGCATTAGGGATTAATGATAGCTGGCAGCGATAGAGGAGGAATGAGCACTAAAATACTGTGCCTAACTTTTCTGACTACCTCAAGGCTATAGGACAAACTGATTGTGTAAATCTCTTTAAAGACAAGGACTAGGTATTTATCATTAAGCAAATACGGTATTTGGGGATTGTGTCTGATTTTTGTCACATTAGTATTCAGAACAGTTCTTACAGCTTTAAAGGAGAAAAGACAACCTTAATGGAAGTAGAAGAAAGGAAATCTTTTGTTTCTAACAGCTCAGAGATTCTCTTTCCTTGTGCCTTGTTTCCAAAATTATGCATACCATTGTTCACAGGACATATAATTGTTATTGTCCTCTATGAGTGACAAAATCCAAGAAATTAATGAAAGTTTTATTATAACTATGTTAAAGGGCTTATTAACCACATATCACTAAAGAGAAAGATTCAAATTTAATATATTCTCAAAAATTGAACGACCCTATGGATATAGATTTTTTTCCCTTCATGGATCTCTCCTAAATTAGTTCAAGTCACGTAATTCCTATTTATTTTAATTCACTTGAAACTTACTCAATTCATTTACTTCCATCACCACCATCTGAGATGAGGGCCAAGTTAGACTTTTAGCGTTTGCTTGCATCTTCCTTTTTAGCTCTCTTCTATCCACCACTTAGGACATAAAGTGTTTTCTACTTGCAGTTATCTGTATAATTGTTTTACTACACTTACCAAATGATAAGATTCTTGAGGCAAGAAGCTATGTGATATGGCCTCTATCTTCCAAAACAAATAGTCACATTGATTAGCACATGATTCACACAAAATAAATTTTAGTTGAAAAAATAGTTTTATATTTATCCATTTTGGAACACACATTTTATCTCCAGAACAAAAAAAAAAAAAAATGGAATTTCACACATTACAACACTTGGGAGTAGCAAATGATAATCTTCACGTGCAAGCAGTACTGCTTTCACCTGCTGCTCTTCTTACGTTGTAGACTAGGACAAAAAATCAGCCAGAGCCTCAGAGAACATCAGAGAAAAGAGACATTTTGGCAACTGGGTAAAATCAAATTCCTTTATTTTAGTGATACAGAAATTTATATCTGTAAAGACCATCAATGTGGTCAAGTTCACATAATATGTTGCAGAATCAAATTTCTTTACTCTCATTGCAATGTATTTTCTTATTTTACAATTATGCCATTATCAGAAATATATATCTATATATAAGGTATTAGGAGAATAACATTTTTTTTGTATTTCAGACAAGCATGCAATTTCAAACTCACTCAAAAGATAATAGTCTATGTCAGATGAATACTTACACACACACACACACACACACACACACAATGTGGCTTTAATGAAATAGGGCTAGGTGATTAACATACTTTCTACTAGTGCAAATGTTTCAAGAGGGCTACAGAGATCATTTATATGAAAGTTCCTGTGATAAAGTCCATGGTCCCCAAACTGACTAACACATAGTCACTACTCAAAATATACTTTAGGAAGAAAGTGAAAATGGGAATGCAAAAATTGAGAGGAAATAAAAGAATAAGGGAGAGGAAAGATTTTCCCACAGATCAAGTTAATTGTATACGCATGTGTAAACAGAATAAAATTGACTGTATGTGATTTAACTCATACTAGAATGACTTTCACAGTGAAACTATCTTTTATGATCTTCCACAGTATTTGAAATTTTCACTATTAAAACAAAAACTTTGGAATAAGATACTGCATCTTATGCCATCTTTGTAAAGATGGAAAACTGAAGGAGGACTGTAGATGATATACCAAGTCTGCAGAGTATTTCAGAGAGTTGGGGTGGAGGAAAGGGAAACAAAACAATTGTCTTGAATTACAACTAAATATTTTCATTTAGATATACCATGAGTATTCTGTAAATGAATGTAAATGGCATTGAATATAACACAAAGGGAAGTTGTGGAATTGATTTCCCATGAAAAATTTTAAGAATAGTACAGCTTTGCTATACTATTAACAAGATAAAAATCCTAATGACAAATCCAAATATTAACTTGTTCTTTCCAGTGGAATGATTTTTTATACAGATAATAATTTTGTATATTTCATTAAATTGTTTTCAAAATCTCTGTGAATATTGTGAGTATGGTTTTAAAGACAAGTTATGCTTACTATAGCTGTCAGTTTGTTCCATGTACCCATGCTTCTGTTTCTAATTTGTTTGTCAGTTTATTTTGTTCATTAGAGTCCATGTATAAGTGAAATCACTTGGTATCTGTCTTTCTCTGAATGGCTTATTTCACTTAGCATAATAATCTCCAGGTCCATTCATTCTATCACAAAAGGTAAGATTTCCTTTATTTTTAAGTTGAGTAGTATTCCATTGTGTTAATGTACCACATCATTTTTTATCCACTCTTCTACTGATGAGCACTTGGGCTGTGTCCATATCTTAACTATTGTAAATAATACTGCAGTAAACACGGGGGTGCATATAGTCTTTCCATTTGGTGTTTTGGGGTGCTTAGGGTATAATCCCAACAGTTGGATCACTGGATTGAAAGGCAGTTGCATTTTTAGTTTTTTGAGGAAATTCCATACCATTTTCCACAGTGGCTGCACCAGTCTGCATTCCCACCAACAGTGCACTAGGGTTCCCTTTTCTCCACATCCTCACCAGCAAGTGTTGTTTGTTGACATATTGACAGTAGCCATTCTGGCAGGTGTGAGGTGATATCTCATTGTTTTTAATTTGCATCTCTCTGATGATTAGTGATGTTAAGCATTTTTCATTAGTCTATTGGCCATCTCTATGTCCTCCTTGGAGAAATGTCTATTCAGGTTCTTTGCCCATTTTTAATTGAATTGTTTGTCTTTCATGTGTTGAATTGTATAACTTCTTTATATATTTTGGAATTTAACTGCTTATTGGATGTATCATTACCAAATATGTTCTTCCATACAGGGCATTTTGTTGATGGTTTCTCTTTCTGTGCAGAAGCTTTTTAGTTTGATGTAGTCCCATTTGTTCATTGTTTCACTTGCCCTAGGGGCTGTATCAGCAAAAAATATTGCTACAAGAAATGTCTGAGATTTTTTTGCCCACATTTTCTTCTAGAATTTTAATGGTTTCATGACCTACGTTTACATCTTTTATCCATTTTGAGTTTATTCCTATGTATGATGTAAGTTGGTGGACTAGTTTTATTTTTTTGTGTGTGTACCTGTTCAATTTTCTCAACATCATTTATTTTATTATTTTATTTTTTATCCTCAACCAATAACCAAGGATATTTTTTCATTGCTTTTAGAGGGAGAGCTGGGCATACGCAGAGAGAGAGAGAAAGAAAGACAGAGAAGCATAAATGTGAGAGAAAACAATGATCAGTTGCCTACCATACACACACCAACCAGGAATCGAACCTGCAACCTTTCATATACTAGACAACGCTCCAACCAACTGAGCCACACCAGCCAGGGCTCAATACCATTTATTGAAGAGACTGTATGCTTTTGCCTCCTTTGTCAAGTATTAATTGTCCATAAAGGCCTGGGTTTTTCTGAGTTCCCTTTTCTGTTCCATTGATCTATATGCCTTTTCTTATGCCAGTACCATGCTGTTTTGATTATCATGGCCTTGTAGTAGTACTGTGATACCTTCAACTTTGTTCTTACTTCTCAAGGTTGCTGAGTCTATTTGGGGTCTTTGTTGGTTCCACATAAATATTTGGAATACTTGTTTAGATTTGTAAAATATGGCATTGTTATTTTAATTGGAATTGCATTGAATCTAGATTGCTTTGAGTAATATGGACTTTTTAATTATATTAATTCTTCCAATCCATGTATATTCTTCAATTTATTTCTTTAATATCCTATAATTTTCTTAGTACAGATCTTTTACCTCCTTGGCTAAATTTATTTATAGGTAACTTATTTTTTGTTGTTGTTGTAATAGTCAATGGGATTGTTTTCTTAACTTCAGTTTCTGAGAGTTCATTATTGGTTGTATAAGAAAGTCACTGATTTCTGAATATTAATCTTGTAGCCTGCTACTTTACTGAATTCATTTATTAGACCTAATAGTTTTTTTTGTTTTTTTTTTTTTTTTGGTGGAGTCTTAAAGAATTTCATGTCATCTGCAAATAATGACATTTTTACTTCCTCCTTTCCAATTTGTATGCCTTTTATTTGTCCTTCTTGTCTGATTGCTGTGCCTAGGACTTCCAGTACTAAGTTGAATAAGAGTGGTGAAAGCAAACATCCTTGTCTTGTTCCCAATCTTAAGGAGAATGCTTGTAGTCTTTGCATATTGAGAATGATGCTGGCGGTGAGTTTGTCATATATGGCCTTTATTACATTGAAGTATGTATCCTCTATTCCCATTTTGCTGAGAGTTTTTATCATAAATGGGTACTGAATTTTATCAAAAGCTTTTTCTGCAGATATTGATAAAATTATGTGATATATATATATCTTTCACTTTGTTTATGTGAGGTATATCAGGTTTATTGATTTTCAAATATCGTATCAATCTTGCATCCCCAGAATAAATCCCACTTGATCATGGTATGTGATCTTTTTAATGTATTGCTGGATATGGTTTGCTAATATTATTTTGAGGAGTTTAGCATCTATGTTCATGTAGTGTATCTGGTTTTGGAATTAAGATAGTGCTGGCCTTGTAAAAGAACTTGGAAGTCTTTTCTCCTCTTGAATTTTTAGAAATAGTTTGAGAAATATAGGTATTAGTTCTTTTTTAAATGATTGGTAAAACTCACCTGTGAAGCCATATGGTCCAAGGCTTTTGTTGCTTGGAATTTTTTTATTCGTCGGCAGCCGTCCGTCTCGAGAGACGATGGTGTAGCTTCTTAAGAGTCTATCTGCACCGCCAAGAATGGTTGTGCAGTCCGACTCGGGAGTGACACGGTATCTGTCTCCTCCCGTGTTGAATCGACATCTTGCGATGACGCTGGAGTGTCCTCTCCAGTGAAGCTGAAGCTACAGAGCCTGGGCAGGGTGATATGGAGGGTCTGCTGTTGCCCATGCAGCAGACCCCCCCTCTCTTCGCAGCTGAAGGGTCCAAGGGAAAGACGGAGTCAATACAGCTTGGCTTCAGGTGCGCCGCAGGAGTTGCCGGGGTTGACTACAACGTCAAACCGCCTTAGGGACTCAGGCTCCGGATTTTCTGTCGGGGTTTACTCCCTTAGCCTTTCCCCTGAAGAGGTATGCCGCAAGGCAGCGGAGGTTTTTTGGAGTCAGAGTTTTCCTTCTCTGATGTGCCCTGACTGGAAGATCGAACCAGCAACACTTAGCTCGCAGGCCGACGCTCAATCCACTGACCCAAACCAGCCAGGGTGAATTTTTTTATTACTGCTTCAATTTCATTAGTTGTAATCAGTCTATTTAGGTTCTCTACTTCTTTCTGAATCAGTTTTGGAAGATTTTATGGTCCTAGAAATTAATCCATTTTGTCCAGGTTATCCAATTTGTTGGCATATAATTTCCTGCATTTTCTTAAAATCCTTTGTATTTATTTGGTATCAGTTGTTATGTCCCCTCTTTCATTTCATATTTTCTTTATTTGTGTTCTTTCTCTATTTTCCTTAATGATTCTGGCTAAAGGGTAATTAATCTTGTCTATCTTTACAAAGAATGAATTCTTAGATTTATTGATTTTTTTATATTTTCTTTTAGTCTCTACATCATTTATTTCCACTCTGTTCTTTGTTATTTCCTTCCTTTTACTTACTCTGGGCTTTAATTTTTGTTTATTTTCTAGTAATTTGGGGGTTGTCATTAGATTGTTTATTTCAGCCTTTTCTTGCTTCTTGAAGTAGGCCTGTAATGCTATGAACTTTACTCTTAGGACTGCTTTCTCTATGTCACATAGATCTATGATTGTTGTGTGTTGATTTTATTTGTTTCCAGGTGACTTTTGATTTCTTCCTCAATATTATTGTTAACCCATTCAGCGTCTAATAACATTATTTAGCCTACATGTGTTTGAATGTTTTGTGTTTTTTAATTGTAGTTGATTTCTAGTTTCATACCATTGTTTTCAAAGAAGATGCTTGATATGATTTCAATCTTTTTAAATTTATTAAGACTTGTATGCTAACATGCTGCCTATCATTGAGAATGTCCATGTACACTTGAGAAGAATGTATATTCTGCTGCTTTGGAATGAAATATTCTGTACATATCAATTGAATCTATATAATCCAGTGGGTCACTTAAGGTTGCTGTTTCCTTGTTGATTTTTTTGTCTGGAAGAGCTATCCATTCATTTCAGTAGGCTATTAAAATTCCCTACTGTGGCTGTATTTCTGTTGATCTCTCTCTTAATGTCCACCAGGACTTTTCTTATATATTGAGGTACTCCTGTGTTGGCTGCATATATGTTTAGAAGGGTTATATCCTCTTTTAGGATTTATTTCTTTAGTATTATGTAGTGACCTTTGTTGTCTCTCATGGCCTTTGTTTTGAAGTTTACTTTTTCATACATAAGTATTGCTACCCAGTTGTGTTTTTTTTTCACTTCCATTTGCAAGAAATTTTTTTTCTGATCTCTTCACTTTCAGTCTTCAATCTTTGTATATTTGTTCTAAAGTAATTTGCTTGTAGATAGCATCTTTATGGGTCTTGTTTTCTTACCCATCCAGATATCCTTTATCTTTTGATGGGAGCATTTAACCTATTTACATTTAAGGTTATTATTGATAGGTAATTTATTGCCATTTCAATCTTTATACCTATGTTTCTCCATATATATTTTTTATTTTTAGTCTTTTTTAATATTTGGCAGGCCCTTTAACATTTTTTGCAATACTGACTTGGTGGTAATAAACTTCTTTAGTTTTAGTTTTGTTTTGTTTTTGTTGTTTTTGTTTTTTGTTTTGGTCTGAGAAGCTCTTTATTTCACCTTCAATTTTATTTATTTATTTATTTATTTGGATTTTTAATTACAGTTGTCCCACTTTTTCCCTATTGCTCCCCGTTCACCCAGCCCACCCCTTCTCCCACAGTCAATCCTCACCCCATTGTCCATGTCCATGGATTATTTATACTAGTTCCTTTACTAAACCCTTCCCCTACCTATCCCCATCCCCCCCATAACTGTTACTCTATTCCTTGTTCACATGCCTCTTGTTCAATTTTGTTCATTTGTTTGTGTTGTTTATTAGTCTCCTATATTAGGTGATATCACATGGCATTTTTCTTTCATTGCCTGACTTATTTTGCTAAGCATAATTCTCTCTAGTTCCATCAATGTTATCGCAAATGGCAGGAGTTCCTTCTTTCTTTCTGCTGCATAGTATTCCATTATGTAAATGTATCACAGTTTTTTAATCCACTCATCTACAGATGGGTACTTAGGCTGTTTCCAGCACTTGGCAATGGTAAATAGTGCTGCTGTGAACATAAGGGTGCATAAGTTCTTTTGAATTGGGGTTTCAGGATTGTTTGGGTATAGTCCTAGCAATGAAATCACTGGTTCAAAAGGCAGTTCCATTTTTAGTTTTTTGAGGTAATTCCATATTGTTTTCCATAGTGGCTGCACCAGTCTGCATTCCCACCAACAGGCACTAGGGTTCCTGTTTATCCACATCCTAAAAGTCCTAGAGTAAAACATAGGCAGGAAAATTTCAGATATTCAATGTAGCAATATTTTCACCAACATATCTCCTAAGGCAAAGGAAATAAAGGAAAGAATAAACAAATGGGACTACATCAAACTAAAGAGTTTCTTCTCAGCAAAAGAAAACATCAGCAAGATGAAAAGGGAACCAGCCATGTGGGAAAACATATTTGCCAATGATACCTCAGACAAGGGATTGATCTCCAAAATATATATAAAGACATATTCTTCTTATCTATGACACCTAATATATTATAAAATTTAAAAATCTATAAAATTTACTGATTCTAACTGTATTTAAATTATATAATAGAATGTTATTATGTAGGAGAATGTCTTGGTTTTAGAAAATTGCTGATGATGTGTTAATTGTTAAAGGAGCATGGTATCTCCAATGTACTCACAAACAGTTTAGAAGGGAGAGAGTACACTACATAAAATGTATTGATGACAATACATCAAAATGTAATCAAGAATGAATCTGTAGTTCCTTCCACTATCTTGCAACTTTTTGTAAATTTAAAATTTTATCAGAGCAAGAATTATACATGAGCATGTATATATGCACATGTGCATTATAGCCAGGCAAATTTTATCTATAATGTTAGCGTTCCTATTAATTGTTATCTTTGATGGCAGAAATAGAATTGGGCATAAACAGTGACAAGCTGGGAGTGTTGTTGGGTCTTTGTAATTTCATTCTTTTTTTTACAGCTGACTATATTCCATTGCATGTGTGTGTGTGTGCGAGTCTTCTTTATTCAGCTATTGATGGACACGAAGGTTGTTTCTATATCTTGATTATTGTAAACAATGCTGCAGTGAACATATGGTGCCTATATTTTTGAATTGTTGCTTTCATTTTCTTAAGATAAATCCTAGAAGTGGAATCATTGGGTTATATAGTAGTTCTATTTTTTATTTTTTGAGGGATTTTTATACTGTTTTCCATAATGGCCGCATTAATTTATAATCCCACCAATAATATAGGTGGTTTCCTTTTCTTCCACATCCTCACCAGCACTTGTTATTTGTTCTCTTTTTGATAATAGTCATTCTAACAAGTGTGAGGTGATATCTCACTGTAGTTTTAATATCCATTTCTACAATGGTTAGTCATGCTAAACATCTTTCTATGTGCTGGGTGTCTGTATGTCCTCTTTAGAGAAATGTCTATTCAGATCCTCTGAAAAAAATTTCACTGAATTGTTTGTGTATTTTTTAAGTTGAGCTGTATTAGTTCTTTATATATTTTGATTATTAACTCATTATCAGATATGTCATTTGAAGAGACCATCTTTTCTCCAATGTATATTTTTGCTTCCTTTGTTATAGATTAATTGTCCATATAAACATGAGCGTATTTCCAATCTCCCTGTTTTGTTCCATTAATCTGTCTGTTTTAGTACCAGTGCTATACTGTTTTGATTACTATAGCTTTGTAGTATAGTGTGAAATCAGGGAGTATGGGATCTCTAACTTTGTTCTTTCCCAAGATTACTTTGACCTTAGGAAGTTTTAATGGAACTGTATATGACAGTATTTTTTACTCTATACTTATAGAAAACATTGAAACTTGTGTAGTATTCTGAATTCAAACTGTAAGGTCTAAAGAAAACGTTTAGAAGTTGTGGTGTATATGTACTTAGTTTTCTGAAAACTGAAAATAACTCAGACAAAAAGATTAACCTTCTTTGGCATTAGTATAGAATATAAGGTATATTATATTCAGGAAAGAAGTCAGAATATACCATGGTAAGTTCATTTGCTTCCAAAATTTTGGACAAATACATAGAGGAGATCCTCTCATCCTTTAGGAGGACCTTGTATTCTTTTTCCTAAAGAGGGACCCCACATTTTATAAGCTTTGGTTGCCACAAAGCCAGGAACTGTTTCCTTTAAAAATGCCCTATAAATAAATTTTAATGGGAAAAGCAGGAGAGGGGCAGTCCTAAAATGAAATGAGTATATGACAAAAGTCCCCAAGCCACACATTCTTGTCCTGGTGGAAATGGACACACTAGCCAAAAAGATGTTTTGTAACATAAAATGCACATTATATCTGAATCTACTGTCTACCCAGTGCTTAACACAAAGCCTGGCACATAGTAGCTGCACAATTAATATTTATAAACCTGATGAGTCAGCACTTCTCTAGGCTGCCATTACCCTGTATATGGAAAATCTATAACATGCTACTAAGTCTAGAAAATCCTCACATATTTATAGGGCAGAAAATAAAGATTACAATGGTAGGAGGCTCTGTGAATCTCAGTAAGTGATAAGCAACCCAAGGAGACAGAGGAGCAAATCTGGAAGACTCTATGATAGTCTTTTTCAAATAATTCTTATTCATAGTCAACTCCTTATTAAAGGCATTCTGGGGCTTAACTTCTTCTGAGACTTTTAGATTTCTTTTTTCTGCAACAAAGGAGAAGTCATTTACTCTTGATTTGGGTGCATGTCCAAAAGCCAAAAAAAAAAAAAAAAGGTACTAAATGACTAGTGCATTTCAGTTGTGGCCACTATACTATATAGCTAATAGTTTATTGTAATTGTCAAAGTTTTGGTCCCAAGACGCTCATACAGGTCCACCCTTTGCCAGCCCCTTACAATCTTTCTGTCAGCATTTTGAATGCTACTGATTCTGTGAGTAATATTTGCAGTAGAGGTCAGGGAGGCCAGTATGTTCAGCATTCCCTCTCACCCATGAAATTCCCTTGTTTTCTGGCGTTTCACCACGAGTACACATGTTGCAGCATTGACATCCCAAACTGCTGTAAGCAAATTCCAATTCTGAGTAAAGGAGAAAAGGAAATCCTATACGACTGTTGCTCGCTTATTTACATTATAGGTCTAGATGTTGAAATCAACTGCGTGCAAATAAAAGAAAGGCCTCTTTCTGATTTCTGTAACATAAATACACATTTAGATTCCTAGTTTAAATACAGTCTTTTATTTGTTGTTAGCACTGCATTGTTATCAGAGGGTTGATGTGCATTTAGTTTTCAGAACTGTTACCAGAGTAGCAATGCTTTTTCTGGGACTTTTTACTATTGCTTATTCTGCCTATGCGCTTCATGAAATTAGGGTGCACACCAAGCTGGTAAGAGCTCAGGATAACCTGGTCTGCTCCACTGGTGATTTGTGTAAATACTCGAGATCCTTGTTATTGCTCCTAATACTCCAGAATGCAAACAGAGACCTTCGCTGTCTTCGCTGAAGATGAACAGCAACCCACTTCCAATGATGAAAATCCTATTGTTGCTGATCTTCCAGAGTGAATGGACTGAAAATCAATGAAAGGATAGCTTTTCTTCTCTCTCTAAGCTTTACTCTGGAATGGTGACAGTGATAATGGCATTTCATTATACAGTTGGAATAAGAAAGAAAAAAAACAAAAAAAAAGCCAAGATATAAAAGATGAATTAATAAAATATTTGTAGCAGCCTTGTTTGCTTTAGCTTTTAAAATAGTTTGCTATTTTTCTTGGCAGCTGCAGTTGCTACAGCTGCAGGTCTGCACAGAGTGAGACCGTAATCACATAGTTCCACTGAAACATGTTAACAAAGGTGATATTAATAAACTGATCTTAAGAGAGATGCATTTATTTTTTAAAAGGTTTATTTATTTATTTATTTTTAGAGAGAGGGGAAAGGAGGGAAACATCGGCCATCAAACCCCCAACCAGGGACCTGGCCCGTAATCCAGGCATGTGACCTGACTGGGAATTGAACCAGAGACCTTTTGGTTTGCAGGATGCTGCCTACCCCACTGAGCTACACCAGTCTAGACATGAGATGTATTTCTATGGTAACACTAATATGCTTCAGAATTTTAAAGTAAATGTGTTTTTATTCTTCCAACACATTGGAATTAAAATTGGAGTCATGTCAAGATGTTCTCACTGTCAAAGACATGAGGAGGTTAAAATGACTGTGTGGGGTAGGAACCTCAGCAGAAAAAGGACAAAGAAGTAATAGAAAAGTGGCAAGTTTAAAAAAAAAATCATTTGTATAATAAACTTGTAATGTACTGGTTTTGATGCAGAAAGTATAGCGGAAAAATAAATATGTGTTCAGCTTTTTGATAGACAAAGCACTAAGCACGTGTGTTGTGAGAAATTCAATATTCCTTTCTTTTCCTCCATATCCTCTACCAAACAGAAGATTTCACATAAATCAGAGACTTTAGATGTCTATGTGACTTGAGTACAATTTCCTTTTCCTTTGTTTTTTCCTTTAACTTTTGCCTGAGACTTGGAGAATACAAAATAAAACTGTAAAATCAAGACTATTTTCTGGGTAATTTAGAATAAGCTATCTAACACAAAAAGAGTGGAAAATGATGGCATTGCATGAATTTGAAAACCAAAGTTTTCTAGACAAAATCTTTTATTTACCTGGATAATGATTCATTTCTGACTGGGTACTATTAATAAGTTTGAATAAATGAAAAGTAGTTTTAAACAGTACTACAAATAGCTTTCATGAATTATCTTACTTCACATACTTAATTACTATAATTTGCACAAAATCTAAATTAGAATGTAATCATTTTCTCTACAAAGAAATCACAATAGAGTTTTTTTTTTTAATTAAAAGACTGAACACATAAAGTTATTCCCTGGGCATACAACCAAACCTTTTGTGTGTGTGTGTGTGCAGAAAACATTTATAAGAGAATGTCAGTGTTCAAACACTGAGGAACAAAAACAACAATATTAAAATTTAAAAACCAAACAACATTTATAACAGAAAAGTGGATACAAAAAGCAGGCATCCCTCTTTATTTATAATTATGGTGGTTTATAATATTTAGAAAATATTTTCATAATTATTCATTGCCTTTTATTCTCACAGAAATTCTGTGAGCCTGGCAAAGAAGCTGTTTTGTCCTCATTTTACCTCTTTAAAAAATAAGTCTCAGAAGAAATGTGCTCCCCAGAATTATACAAGATTAAGGACCAGAGGTAGTATCTGCATATTTTATTAATCTATCTCACTTTTCTTTTTCTTTTTTTTTTTTTATCCAGGTGTACTCTTGTTTTTAGATATACTTACTTTATTTCACTGTTCATAACTTTTATATTTGTATTCTTGTAGCAAAGTCATTGACAAACTTTATTATGGGGGACTAGAAATGAGGATCTAGAAACTACCAATTGCTGATGCTTTAACACTGGCTGTGTGATATTTCAGAATAGTGCAGCGATTATTTCTTCATAGATTCATCTTATAGGAGATGACTGTGCATCTTGAATTAATCAATAATTTATTAGATTCTTGAAATTTTAAAATTATTCAAAGAAATTTGCATAAGTTGGAGTAACTTGAAAAGTAAATTGACATGAGAGATTTTTATAGCATGAAAGTTTTAATGTAGAAAACTTTCTTTGATAAATTGGAAAACTAACATGAGAGGTGCTCCTTTCCATAAATATAATACTGAAAGTGTCACAATGATAAGAGAAAGGCTGATGCATCAATTACTAAAAGATATAAGAAGTTCTTGTAATTATTAACTACAGTGAGCTCTGTGAGTGGTTGAGAGAGAACCAGCAATAAGCAGAAAAGTAAGCTCTAAGGACACCAAAATAGGCTGAGACAGAGGTTTTTAGTTGTACCAGTTTCTTTTCCTTGCATTCAGTTTTTCCCCACTCATTTGAAACTTAGAGTACCGACTGTGTGCAGAGTATTCTTCTAAGTGATGAAAATACAATAGAGACATTGGCGTGGAAGGGAGAGGCAAAGGGAGTAAGAAAAAAAAACCAATTATGTGAAATCAATCCAGAAATAACACATTGTTACCCACCATGATAAGAATGCACTATAACAAATGTATGACTAAGTCAGTTCCCAAATGAATGAATGAATGAATATAGATTAGTAAGACTTGACTTGGTACTTCCATGATATATTTCAGGCTTTGCCCAATCTCCATAAGCTTCTAATTACCCCATTTCCTTTATTCTTGGCAGGTGGACTCATTTCTATTTTATTGAGACCATCTATGACCATTTGTGGAGAGCTCCCTCATATATAGTACCTATACATAGTTCTTTGCATCTCACATTTGTTATCACCCATCCTTGAATTTTCAAGAGGCCCATTACCCAGACTAACCTTCTTACCATAACTTTAAACATAACCTCTTTCTTTGATCTCTAGCATCAGATCTTTGCCTAGCAATTTCAAGATGCTGATCTTCTGTGGTTCCTTCTTTGCAGATATGTATATGTATGTCTACCCTGGCTGGTTTGGCTCAGTGGATTGAGCGTCGGCCTGCGAGCTAAGTGTCGCTGGTTCGATCTTCCAGTCAGGGCACATCAGAGAAGGAAAACTCTGACTCCAAAAAACATCCGCTGCCTTGCGGCATACCTCTTCAGGGGAAAGGCTAAGGGAGTAAACCCCGACAGAAAATCCGGAGCCGGAGTCCATAAGGCGGTTTGACGTTGTAGTCAACCCCGGCAACTCCTGCGGCGCACCTGAAGCCAAGCTGTATTGACTCCGTTTTTCCCTTGGATCCCTCAGCTGCGAAGGGGGGGGGGTCTGCTGCATGGGCAACAGCAGACCCACCATATCACCCTGCCCAGGCTCTGTAGCTTCAGCTTCACTGGAGAGGACACTCCAGCATCATCGCAAGATGTCGATTCAACACGGGAGGAGACAGATACCGTGTCACTCCCGAGTCGGACTGCACAGCCATTCTCGGCGGTGCAGATAGACTCTTAAGAAGCTACACCATCGTCTCTCGAGGCTCTGTAGCTTCAGCTCCACTGGAGAGGACACTCCAGCGTCATCGCAAGATGTCGATTCAACACGGGAGGAGACAGATACCGTGTCACTCCCGAGTCGGACTGCACAACCATTCTCGGCGGTGCAGATAGACTCTTAAGTAGCTACACCGTCGTCTCTCGAGACGGACGGCTGCCGACGATATGTATGTCTATCATGAGTGACTTAAGTTGATATGGCTACCATTTCATACTCGTACCTTCTTTCATTAAAAATATGTTCTTTCTAACTCCCTACATCTAATAATTTATGTGCAATTGTGTCCCTTTTATTTTCTTTTTAAAACTTGTCATTAATAACATATTATGATAAAGGGTTCTAGTATTTGTCTTCTCTGCCTAGAATATCTGAAATTTGGTTTGATTGTTTATTCAAGGAGTATATTTATTTATGCATCATTTTCTCTGGGAAAACAGGACCTACACAGGACATGTCTCTCCCTAATTATCGGATCCCTTCAGCCTCTACTGGATTGGTGTCTCTCTGAATTAGTAACACTTCAGGAAGGAAGTATGATGCAATGGTTGAGAGTGAAGTCTCTAAAATCAGACAAGGTAAATGAAAACCCCAGCCTTACCACTCATTAGCTGTGCAAAGTTAGCTTCATCTCCTCCTATACTAGATAAAGGACAAATTTGCTCTCCCAAGTTTCCCCTATTTATGCAAAATGTACCATTGTCTATCTGATTCAGAATGTGCAGTTAGATTGTTTCATTTTCTTGGTTTTCCCACATCTACTTATCAAATTCTTAAATTCTTCATTTCAATGATTTCTCAAATACATTTCTACTTTTGTTACCTACACTAGCCCTTATACTTAAAAGGTGAAGGTTGAAGAAGAAAGTTTGTCGTCCTAATTTCTTTTGATATATATACCCAATACATGTTTTTATATCATGACTTCCTTTGGTAGGTTGGTCCACTTATTTCAGTATTTTTTTTTTAATATATTTTATTGATTATGCTGTTACAGTAGTTCCAATTTTTTCCCCTTTACTCCCCTCCACCCAGTATCTCCCTCCCCCAGCATCCCCCCCCAAGTCCATACCCATGGTTCGTAAAAAATAACTATCCCTCCCTCTCAGATATTAAGACCCTTTGTAATCTTGTAAAGGACAATGGGCGAAGGTCTCAAGCTCCTCTAGCTGCTTCAAGCTGGACATGGTCGTCGTCCTACCTACCCTTGGGTCCAGAAATCCCTAATAAGAGTGGGGGTGTGGAGGGGAGGGTGGCCTTCCCACATGGGGAAGGATCATGCAGACTCCAGGTCAGTTGGCTGTCTCCGGACAACGGCGTGCTTGGTTTAGCAGGCTGGCATCCTTGTTGTGTTCTGGGGGCAACAGATTTGGCAAAAAGGGTTAAAAAGCATCATTCAATCCATAACTACTAGGTGGCAAAAGGCAGGGATTAATTTTTCAATGTTCCACATTAGGAGAAAAAAAAAAAAAAAAAAAAAAAAAGGGCTTCTTTGGAGGAAGGTGTGCTAGGCACATCTCTCCTGTCCAAAACCCTTTTGCCCATTTTATTTAGTTTGGGCTGAGGGAAATAGTTTATGTTTCCCCCCTCTCAGACCTCTGGGCCCTTTCTGTCCAAGCCATTAGGATAGAAAAGAGAATTCAGTTTTAAAGTGAAGCCCACAGACCACCCCATTCTTCACCAACTCAGCCATTTAGTTCAGCCAAACTGTTGAGTCTCCGGAGGCAGCGCTGCAGAGAGGATTAAGTGAGGCTTATGCGTACAGACAATCACTCAGGTAATGCGGTCATAGGCTTATGCCCTTTGAAAACAGAAAACACATGTTAATTTATGTAACATAACCAACAAAAAAGTCTCTAAATCTGTAAGACTGTCTTATTGGGAAGACATACAGTTGCAAGGCACTTGACATTCTACTTGCCTGCAACTTGAATCTCTTTGGTGATATCACAGATATGGTTTAATTTTCAAGTGAAACCATTTTTTAAATGAGAAGAAACTTTTAAGACGGTTAGCTGCCCTACTTTACAGTCTGCCACTGATCATTGTGATTTTCCTTGAATACTGATTTTTCTCCCTAAGATTACTCTCCTTGTCTTTAAAGGGACTACATTAAGTCCATTTTTAATTTATCCTGTTCATTTGCATAAGCATAACAAGAGCAGCAAATGATCACTTATGATCTTTAGTTCTGTTTTGCTGGAACTTACCCAAGGAACATTTAGGGTGGCCCTCAGTCTGCTCTTCAGTGCACAGAAGCTGGGCCACATACCTGGCATTCATCCTTGCCTGTACACACCTGTCCTTTCCAAGTCTTTCTGGTTTTCCATTGTGCCTTAAGGTCCCTTCTAGCCATCTTTCAGGAAAACAACCTTCGTTCCTTCCCTGGAGAGATTGCTGTGGACCGCACAACCAACCATGGCAGCAGGCCTTTTATTTCGAGGGCTTTTATTACCTTTGAAAGTCATTCCCAGTTCCTTAGGGCTTTTTGGTAACAACATGAGCCCAAGCATGTCTCCTTTAGGCTTGACATTCCAGTCAAAGGCTTGTTCAGAAAAAGGAACCTCTATTAACAACTGGTCTTATTAGGTCTATGCAAAGAAACTTAAGTCATTACTTACTTGTTTAGAATGCCAAACTCTGGAGAGATCAAATAGGGAGAAAAATATACAACGTGAAGGAAAATCTTTGTCCTAATATTCACTGAACTGGCATTTCCATTCTTCATATTTTCATTTTCCCCCACTAAAAAAAATTTTTTTGTTTGTTTTTCCATTACAGTTGTCTCTCTTTTTTTTTTTTTCCCCTCTTGCTTCCCTGTATCCTGCCCCTCCCTTCCCCCACATTCAGTCCCCACTCAGTTGCCCATGTCTGTGGGTCATTTATACATGTTCTTTGATTTTACACTTCCCCTTCTTACCCCCTTTTCTCCCTCCCCCCTCCCCCCTTGTTACTGTTAGTCTACTCCTTGTTTACATACCTCTGGTTCAATTTTGCTCATTTGTTTGTGTTGTTCATTAGTTTCCTGTAATAGGTGACAGCATAACGTATTTTTCTTTCGTTGCCTGGCTTATTTCGCTAAGCATAATTCTCTCTAGTTCCATCCATGTTGTTGCAAATGGTAGAAGTTCCTTCTTTCTTTCTGCTACATAGAACTCCATTGTGTAAATGTACCACAGTTTTTTGATCCACTCATCTACAGATGGGCATTTAGGTTGTTTCCAGCACTTGGCTATTGTAAATAGTGCTGCTATGAACATTGGAGTGCATAGGTTCTTTTGAATTGGTGTTTCAGGATTTTTCGGATATAATCCCAGTAATGGAATTGCTGGTTCAAAAGGCAGTTCCATTTTTAGTTTTTTGAGGAAATTCCAAACTGTTTTCCATAGTGGCTGCACCAGTCTGCATTCCCACCAGCAATGCACCAGGGTTCCCGTTTCTCCGCATCCTCTCCAGCACAAGTTGTTTGTTGATTTGTTGATTATGGCCATTCTGACTGGTGTGAGGTGGTATCTCATTGTGGTTTTTATTTGCATCTCTCTGATGGCTAGTGATGTTGAGCATATTTTCATATGTCTATGGGCCCTCTGTATGTCTTCTTTGGAGAAGTGTTTGTTCAGGTCCTTTGCCCATTTTTTAATTGGGTTGTCTGTCTTCTTGGTGTTGAGTCGTATGAGTTCTTTATATATTTTGGAGATCAATCCCTTGTCTCAGATGTCATTGGCGAATATATTTTCCCATATGGTTGGTTTCCTTTTCATCTTGCTGATGTTTTCTTTAGCTGAGCAGAAACTTTTTAGTTTGATGTAGTCCCATTTGTTTATTCTTTCCTTTATTTCCCTTGCCTTAGGAGATATATCAGTGAAAATGTTGTTACGTGGGATATCTGAAATTTTCCTGCCTATTTTTTCCTCTAGGACTTTTATGGTATCACGGCTTACATTTAAGTCTTTGATCCATTTTGAGTTTATTCTGGTGTATGGTGTAAGTTGGTGGTCTAGTTTCATTTTTTTGCATGTCCCTGTCCAGTTCTCCCAACACCATTTGTTGAAGAGGCTCTTTTCACTCCATTTGATGTTCTTTCCCCCTTTGTCAAATATTAGTTGACCATATGAATCTGGGTTTATTTCTGGGCTCTCTATTCTGTTCCATTGATCTATATGTCTGTTTTTATGCCAGTACCAGACTGTTTTGATTACCGTGGCCTTGTAGTATAGTTTGATATCAGGTATTGTGATTCCTCCTACTGTGTTCTTCTTCCTCAAAATTGCTGTGGCTATTCGGGCTCTTTTTTGGTTCCATATAAATTTTTGAAGTATTTGTTCTAGGTCTGTGAAATATGTTGCTGGTATTTTAATAGGGATTGCATTGAATCTATAAATTGCTTTGGGTAGTATGGACATTTTAATGATGTTGATTCTTCCCATCCATGAGCATGGTATATGCTTCCATTTATTTGTATCTTCTTTAATTTCTTTCTTCAATGTTATGTAGTTTTCTGAGTACAGGTCTTTTACCTCCTTGGTTAAGTTTATTCCTAGGTATTTTATTTTTCTTGTTGCTATGGTAAATTGAATTTTTCTTTCAGTTTCTATCTCTGAGTTTTTATTGTTGGTGTATAAAAATGCCTTTGATTTCTTAATATTGACTTTGTATCCTGCTATTTTGCCGAATTCACTTATTAGGTCGAGTAGTTTTTTTGTGGAGTCTATAGGGTTTTCTATGTACACTATCATGTCATCTGCAAATAATGACAGTTTTACTTCCTCTTTTCCAATTTGGATGCCTTTTATTTCTCTTTCTTGTCTGATTGCGGTGGCTAGAACTTCCAAGACTATGTTGAATAGGAGTGGGGAGAGCGGACATCCTTGTCTTGTTCCTGATCTCAGGGGGAATGCTCTCAGTTTTTGCCCATTGAGTATGATGTTGGCTTCAGGTTTCTCATATATGGCCTTTATTATGTTGAGGTATGCTCCCTCTATTCCCATTTTGCTGAGAGTTTTTATCATAAATGGGTGTCGTACTTTATCAAATGCTTTTTCCGCATCTATTGATATTATCATGTGGTTTTTGTCTTTCATTTTGTTTATGTGGTGTATTACGTTTATTGATTTACGAATGTTAAACCATCCTTGCATCCCTGGGATGAATCCTACTTGATCGTGGTGTATGATCTTTCTAATGTGTTGCTGGATCCGGTTTGCCAATATTTTGTTGAGGATTTTAGCATCTATGTTCATCAGCGATATTGGCCTGTAGTTTTCTTTCCTTGTTGTGTCTTGACCTGGTTTTGGAATTAGGGTTATACTGGCTTCATAGAATGAGTTTGGCAGTCTTCCCTCTTCTTGTATCTTTTGGAATAGTCTGAGAAGGATAGGAGTTAGTTCTTTCCTAAATGTTTTGTAGAATTCACTTGTGAAGCCATCCGGTCCAGGGCTTTTGTGTGCTGGGAGTTTTTTGATTACTGCTTCAATTTCACTAGCTGTTATTGGTCTATTCAGACTTTCTGCTTCTTCTTGATTCAGTTTGGGAAGACTATAGGTTTCCAGGAATCTGTCCATTTCCTCTAGGTTGTCAAATTTCTTGCCATACAGTTGTTCATAATAATTTCTTATAATCCTTTGTATTTCTGTGGTATCAGTTGTGATTTCTCCTCTTTCATTTCTGATTTTATTTATTTGGGTCCTCTCTCTTTTTTTCTTGATGAGCCTGCTTAAGGGCTTGTCAATTTTGTTTATTTTTTCAAAGAACCAGCTCCTACTTTTGTTGATCTTTTGAATTGTTAGTTTAGACTCTATG
Source organism: Furipterus horrens (assembly GCF_987537825.1). Lineage (NCBI taxonomy): Eukaryota > Metazoa > Chordata > Mammalia > Chiroptera > Furipteridae > Furipterus > Furipterus horrens. Next base: position 132,291,592 of record NW_028327173.1, on the reverse strand, counting down.
TCATTTAATTCTGCTCTGATCTTGATGATTTCCTTCCTTCTACTTGATCTGGGCTTTGCTTGTTGTTCTTCCTCTAGATCTTGTAGCTGTAGGGTTAAATTTTTTATTAGATATTCCTCTAGCTTTTTTAGGTAGGCCTGTATTGCTATGAACTTTCCTCTTAGGACTGCTTTCGCTGTATCCCATAGGTTTTGGGTTGTTGTGTGTTCATTATCATTAGTTTCCAGAAACTTTTTGATTTCTTCCTTGATGTCATTGTTAACCCATTCATTATTTAATAGCATGTTATTCATTCTCCATGAGTTTGAATGTTTTTGAGTTTTTTCCTTGAGGTTGATTTCCAATTTTAAGCCATTGTGATCTGAGAAGATGCTTGATATAATTTCAATTTTCTTGAATTTGTTAAGGCTTGTTTTGTGTCCTACCATGTGGTCTATCTTTGAAAATGTTCCATGTGCACTTGAGAAGTATGTATATTTTGCTTCTTTGGGGTGAAAACTTCTATATATATCGACTAAGTCCATTTGATCTAGAGTGTTGTTCAGTGCCTCCATATCTTTGGTGTTTCTTTGCTTCGAAGATCTGTCCATTGTTGACAATGGGGTGTTAAAGTCCCCTACTATGAGTGTGTTGTTGTCTATATCTTTCTTGGAGTCTTTCAAAAGTTTCCTTACATATTTGGGTGCTCCTAAGTTTGGTGCATATATATTTATAAGGGTTATATCTTCTTGATGGATTTTTCCCTTAAGTATTATGAAATGCCCTTCTTTGTCTCTTTTTATGGACTTTGCTGTGAAATCTGTTTTGTCTGATATAAGTATTGCTACCCCGGCTTTTTTTTCATGTCCATTTGCTTGGAATACATTTTTCCATCCCTTTACTTTCAGTCTGTGTAGATCTTTTGTTCTAAGGTGGGTCTCTTGTAGACAGCATATATGTGGGTCATTCTTTCTAATCCATTCAGCTACCCTATGTCTTTTAATTGGAGCGTTTAATCCATTTACATTTAAGGTTATTACCGATAAGTACTTATTCATTGTCATTTTTCCCCTTTGTACTCGTGTTCTTCTCTGTCTCTCTCTGTTTCTTTATCTTCTTAGAGCAGACCTTTTAGCATCTCTTGCATTGCTGGTTTGGTGGAGATGTATTCTTTTAGCCTTCTTTTGTCTTGGAAGCTCCTTATTTCACCTTCCATTTTGAATGAGAGCTTTGCTGGGTATAGTATTCTAGGTTGTAGGCCTTTGTTTTTCATTGCTTGGAATACTTTTTGCCATTCCCTTCTGGCTTGTAGTGTTTCTGCTGAGAAATCTGATGATAGCCTTATTGGAGCTCCCTTGTATGTTATTAGTTGTTTTTCTCTTGCTGCTTTTAGGATCCTCTCTTTGTCTTTGAATGTTGCCATTTTAATTATGATGTGTCTTGAGGTGGGCCTGTTGGGGTTCATCTTCATTGGGACCCTCTGTGCTTCCTGGACTTGCGTGACTATTTCTCTCGTCATGTTAGGAAAGTTTTCTGTCATTAGTTTTTCAAAGAGGTTTTCTATCCCTTGCTCTTCTTCTTCTCCTTCTGGAATTCCTATGATACGGATATTATTACGTTTCATGTTGTCCTGCAGCTGTCTTAGAACCTCTTCAGTCTTGTTCAGTCTTTTTTCATTTTGTTGCATTGTCTGGGAGTTTTTGTGTAGGTTGTCCTCCAGCTCGCTGATCCGATCTTCTGCTTCCTCTAGCCTGCTTTTAATTCCTTCTACTGTGTTCTTCAATTCAGAGATCGTATTTTTCATTTCCTCCTGGCTCTTATTGATAGCTTCTATGTCCTTTTTCATGCTCACGTAATTTTCTGTGAGTTCCTTGTAGTTTTTCTGGAGTTCTTTGAAGTTTCCGCTGAGCTCATTCAGCTTCTCCATAATCCATGTTTTGAATTCCATATCTGATAGTTCACTCCCCTCTATTTCATTTAGCACTCTTTCTGGGGATTCTACCTTTCCTTTTGATGGGAGGTTGTTTCTCTGTCTCCCCATTTTTTTGACTCCTATTGTTTGTTGGTGCTTCTTGGAATGATCTGCACTTCCTGGATCTGCCTCTGGTGGCATCAGATCATGTACCAGTCTGGCCCTAGGCAGCCTGTTGGAGACTTCCAGGGATCTACTGCTGTTGTCTGTCTTCTTTGATTGTTAATCTATTCAATCTGTGATTAGCTGTCAGGCTTAAGGACTGTGGGTGTGGCAGCTTAATTCCTGTAGGCAGGGCTTTTGCTTCCCCTCAGGCTGACGCCACTTGGAGGGGAATGGTCTACCCGCAGTACTGGGGATGAGTCAGCACTGGGACCCAGTCAGCTGCTCCTCCAGTTCTCCCCTCAAAGCCACCGTGCCAAATTCTCCCCAAGTGTCTCCAGTCCTCTCTGCCTTCCCTCTGCTTGAGCCCAGGGTAAGTGGTGGCCAAAATATTTTCGTATGTGATCCACTTACGAGCTCTTTTTCTCCTGCTGTTTCTCTCCGGCTAGCAAGAAAGCCTGTGGCTTTTCGCTTTTCACAGCTGATACTATTTTACTTTCCACTCTGTCGCTGTAGGCTGGGAAGCCCAGCTGGGGGTTTAGACCCTGCCCTTCTCAGGGGGAATCCCCGGCTGCTGAGCTGTTTCTCAGTCCCTTCAGCAGCCACCCGTGTGAGCCCAGCCAGCCCTTCCGCGTCTCCGCACTCCCTACCGGTCACGTTGTGATGTAGCGGCCTTTTCTGTCTCTCCGTGGTTATAAGACTTCTTTCCAGCTAGTGTTCCGTTGGTTATTCCAGATGATTTCTCCAAAATTAAGTTGTAAATCCAGACTGGTCCTGGGAGGAGGTTAGTGTAGCTTCCACTTACTCCTCCGCCATCTTGGATCCCTCTTATTTCAGTATTTTTTAAATCATCCTTTCTTTTTCCATTAATTTATAAAATAAAATCCACATTTCTTAGTTTGATATTGTAAAGCCTCCATAATTTGTCCTGACCATTAACTTCTCATTATGTCTGCAAATATTCTGGAAAAAATAACACATTCTTCTACCTAAATTATATACTCTGGAAACATCTGAGTGTGTTTTCTGTAATTCCTTCATCATAAGTTTACAACTGGTGTTTAAATGATCTGTGATGCATTCCTTCCTCTTCCTCTTAAAATCAGCTTCCAGGATCACATTCAAACTTCACTTCATCTATTAATCTTTCTTTGATCATCGTAGCTTGCAATGGTATCTCTCTCCTAGAAGATTCCCAGTACATTCGGCACAGCACTTTTCTGCAAGTTATCATTTTTGTGTCTATGTTTCTTATGTTCAGACCTGGGTACTAAGTTATCTGAAGATAAAGACTATATGATACCTTTCTGATCACCCAGAATGCTTGGTAAAGGACTGTGCACACATCAATTCTCTAAACTATGGAGTTTTTTCCACCTTCAAAATGAGTGACTATGTGTTGGTATATCCCCTTTAATTTAATTTTTTAAATATTTTATTTATTTGCTTTTAGAGAGAGGGGGAGGATGGGAGAAAGAGAAGGAGAGAAACAGCAATGTGAAAGAAATACATCGGTAAGTTGCCTAATGCATACCCCCAACTGGGGACCTGGCCTACAATGCAGGCATGTGCCTTGTCTGGAAATCAGACCTGCAACCTTTCAGTTCACAGGCTGATGCTCAATCCACTGAGCCACACCAGCCAGGGCTCTCCCTTAATTTAATAGTAAACCTTCATTTACAAATATGTATTAAAGGTGTCTTTGGGCTGTCTTTATAACTCTCACTCATTCTATAGAAAAATGAACAGTAGAGAGTGATAGCTGCTTGCTGCACTGAGATACAAGAGAAGAGGGGCTCAACTTTCAGGCCCTGTCCTGAAATGTGCACCTTCCTGCCCACCGTCCTCCACCAGGCATGAGGAATCCACAAAGCAAGGGAATATGTTCAATTAAAGCACGAAGCATATCCATGCCTCACTGTCAATGCCAGTGTACAAGTACTCAAGGCTCTTTAAACCTCTGTAGGATAAAATTTTTAAAAGATCCTAAGATTTCTTTTAAGATCCGTTCTAGCATCTCCCCAAGTCTGTCCTACTAGTAGAATGGTGTACACAGCCCCAGGCCAAAGGGATGGCTAACCGAGGGTAAGCTGGAGAGTAGGCTGTGGTATCTTCTTGAGTGTATGCAAAGCCCTTCATCATGCAAGATGGAAATAAGGGTGGGAAGAGAATGCACGTCTAGGATGGCCTACTCAATTTCCACATTAAAACATGGAACTCTGAGTGGTTCAAGAATTCAGGATTTCAATTTGGCTTTCAAGTTGTTATGAAATTTTACTTGTCAATGTAGGGTGATAGACCATACTTGCTCTCACAGATTTTTAACTTATTTATGTCTTTTAAATATTTAGTTATGTGATAGGTGAGCCTAAACTTATACTATTAATACTTCCACAAGTCCCACAATGGTAAGGGCAGGCCTGTATAGCTAACTTTTTAAAATCAAGTTGACTTTAATATTATAAGAAAAATATCTTCTTTTAATTCAGCCAAGAGTAGTTTTTTTTTTGTTTTTTGTTTTTTTTCTATTAGCTTTGATAAAGGTATTTTATTTCTACTAGGGAAAGAGTAGACTCAGGTTTTGAAGAAATTAGATTTTTCATAGGATTTGATCACTGTGAACCATCAATATTCATTTAGGAGCAGGTAGACATGAACTTAGAACTATTTATCAATGGATTCTCTAACCTTAACTCCCAAATTTAAAAGAAATTTAAAATACTAAACAAAACACTTGCATATGCAATTTTTAACATTAGCTATTTTATGTGAAAATAAAATGGATAACTTACCAACTTTATAATTCATGCAATGAAAGTGTAGTCCCAAATTTTATACCATTCAGTATTACCTGCTCTTCTCCAAGTATATTCATGTATCATTGTCCTCATTGAAAAATTCCGACAATTTCTAAAAAAGTAAGAAATGACCTAAACATTACATTTTGTTCTTGAAAGTAGGAATTATACTTAATGTAATATAAACGCTTAGAGAGTGATACCTCATGCATTTCTTATCATCTTTTACCATTCTGATTTACTAAAATCCATGCTATATTTAATATGTATTAAACATTTGTAAGTTTACTATAGCAGTCTCTCCTTAGAAACAATGTAATTACATTTGGGTTTTAAAAGTCACTACAGAAGGTAGAGAAAAAAATGAAGCAAGGATTAGGTACTGGTTGTGAGTATTAAATGATTGGCTTTTAATGTAGCACACAAAGTGCTATGCAAGTAAGTAACTCACCACCAAGTGAAAATTTTATACATGAAAATCCTCACATTAAATTTGGAAAAGTTTACACTCCTGTCAAAATCTTTTCTTACTGGCATATCATAAAGTAATACTGTTCGTTTATCTCTTTCAGCAATCATTTAGTTCATTATTTTTATTAACATACATGTATATTACAATGGAAGATTTTGACAAGGTTACATTTTCATTTTATACCTTTTTAAAGTTTCTGTCCTACTTTTTATTTAATTTTGGCACTTTTCCCACCTATCTAATACTCCTTCCACTCATTGTGCTTAATCCCCCACCCTTGTGCTTGAGTATGGTACTCTTAAAAACCTAAGTTGATGAAAAACCAAGAGGTAAAGAGTGTATATATATATATATATATATATATATATATATATATATATATATATATATATATTGAGAGAGAAAGGGAAAGAGAGCAAGAGAGAGAGAGAGAGAACAAACCTAGGGGAAATTATAATGTATGTCATACATACATATATTAATAATTTAAATATTTCTACTTCTGGAGTGATACATATATATTATTCATAAATTAAAATTATAAAAACACTAAAGTTAAACGCATCATGATTTATAAAATTTTATAAGATGTTAAAATAGCCTATTTAAAAGTAGCCAATTATAACCCCCCAAAAAATCAATGAGACGAAATATATAAACTAACTTTTGTATAGCCCTAGATGCTGTTTTCTGTAATATTTTAAAGAAATAATGTATATTAAAATAAATAATTAAAAACTGAAAATCCTTAGGCCATGAAACTCATGGTAGAAAAATTTAAGAATAAGTAACAACCTCTAGTGGCATTATAATTAGTTACTTTTTATGTATGCAACATTATGAGCAACTATTTAAATAATTAACACAGTTTGTTCAGTGAGTCCATAGTCAATGAAAAGTTGTAGAGGTGTAAAGCACATTTTAAATATTTTGGGGGGAAAGAAGTAAAAAAACAAAAACCTTTTAAGATCAGTAAGGGAATTCCAGCACACCCACTGAATAATTGATGTCATCAGTATAGAAATGAATGGTTTAACTCATATCTATTGATTCAAAAAAAGTTTTGCTGGTTGTCTTCCGCTTGATGTGCTATTTCTGTTCAAGCAACATACTTATAATCGTTTGACAAAATCATTTCAGCCTTTTTAGCAATAATGTCCATGTCCATCTCCTGGTTTAATGCTAGGCAGAAATTAATGAGTTTAAAAGTTATATAGTGATTCAGTGTGTGTGTGTGTACAAGAGCAAACACTGCAAATTAGTTAATATGTTTTCTATGGTGAGGGGTCAACACCAGTAGATTTATAATAGAATTGTATAGTTTTTATATCTGCGATCTATGAATCTCGGTGATTTTCTATGAACTTTTAAAAGTCTGATAATTTTGAAATTTATTAAGGATAAACATTGCAAATAAGATTCCAATACTCCTTGAAAGGGACATACAAATCATGAAAATATTTTATTGAAAAATTATTCCACTGAAACTGAAAAACAGATGAGACTATTTAAAACAAAATTGCCATTGTTTTAAGTAATTCTACAGATATAATAAGGGCCACTTTCTAAATATTTCCACATTCTTGAATAGCAAATAATGTGGTAATATTATCTAACAATATTACCTAATGAGCATCAGCTAAAATGAATAATCTCTTACAGATGAGTTTCTTGGTCCTTCCATTAAAGAGGCATAGGACAACAGCATCTCCCTATGAGAAGAAAAGCAGAAATTGATCCATTTTGACTTGAAACTTTTATATATGGAGACATATTTTATACCTATAATGGATGCAATCTTTTTACTTATTATGTTCATAAAGCAGATTCACTCAGCAAAAGAACATTCAGTATAACAGTGAAAAAGTTATGGCAGACTTGCAGTCAAAATATAACTCACTGAAATATCAAGCTTTTAAAGTCTGATAGTCTTCTTTTGAATTTTTTCATATTTTATTGTATTTTTCTATCTCCATTTTCCCCTGTTAATGATTGCCAATGATAATTTTAATGTCTGCATGGTTTAGGATGAAGAGAATATTCACTCATATCCTAGAAATAGGGTAATTTTGTAGATCGAGGACTCAGATTACTTGGTATCATGAATGTCAAACTTTTCAGAGATAACTTTGGTTTCTAAGATATATAATCTAAACATTGTATTATTCCCCATGCTCTTTTAGGATTGGACTTACTTAGTCAACTGCAAAATTAATCTCTTTTGTAGATGCCTTCACTCATTCATATGAAAACAATCTGTTATTTTTTCCATTATTCCACCCTCCATATGAAACTACTAGCCTATTAATCATATTTCTATCAAGGTTTTTGTTAACTGTCAATTTTGAAACAACTTTAGATTTACAGAAAGTTACAACATGGTACAGAAATTTCCCTTATACCCCTTTACTGAGTTCCCCCAATGGTTACATTTTTAGAAACTGTAGTACAATATCATAACCTATACTTTCCACCACTGTAAGATATCTATGCAGATCATTATGTATTCCTCACCATAGGTTAGTTGCTTAGCAACCAGAGAAGTAGGGAACTACTAATTGAAAGTATTCCCTATTGCTGGCAATGCTCGCTTAGGAAGTTGAACTTAGAAATAGACTATTTCAGATAAAAATGTTGCAGAGAATGAAAGAAAATTGTTGTAATATTTTCTTACTTGAAATGGTAATTATTTGTTTATATATAATACATTTTGTTTTTAAAATATTTTGCTGTGTTTATTATGAAAATTACCATTAAAATTAAGTTTTACCCTTAAAAATAACCTACACAATCGGAGCAAAATCATAGGTGTATCTTCCATTAAAGACAAAACAAAATAGCAAATAAAGGAAGAGGAAAAAAGGAAGAAGAAGAAGTAGCAATAAGTTTCTTTAGATAAGTAACACTATCTATATGGAATTTTTCTGAATTCATATTATATTTCCTAATGAAAAAAAAAGAGGAATAAGAGGAGGAGTAGAGGAGGAAGGAAGAAAAAGGAAGAGGGAGAAGAGAAATAAACCCAAATACATAGGAGAAAAACAATTGAAAAAAAATTAGCAATACCATGAATGAGTTTATTTAGAATATTGATTTTATAGCAGCCTATCAAGTTCTCTAATATAGAGATTAAATAAAATCACTATTATTTTCTCTTCTCTCCACGTAACAAAGATTTTATGTGTCCACGGACAATAGATGAGTGCTCATTATGTACCCACCTTCCTTTATTAGAAAAGCCTATGTCAGAGAAACAGCAAATGCCCTTCACAAGGTCAAGTTACCAGGGTGGCTTGATTCCCTTGTTAGCTTATTTGCAATAAACAATCTAATATATAATTCTATGTTTATGGACTTACTCTCACACTCCACAAACATACATGCGTAAAAGTGTGTTTGTGTGTGTGTGTAACTTGAATAATTGGTTTTTATAAGAATTCGTTTGTAGCAAGTCAGTTATCACCTGTATCTTTAAGCTTATTATATCTAGTAATGGCTGAAAAAAAGGATATATGTTAATTAGATGTCTGATCTCATGATTATTAATAATACATCTTATGTGGATTGCAATTACTTAAAAAATCAATACATAGCTGAATGTAAAACCATAACTGATCAGAAATTAATTGTTAATATCCAGATGCCAGTTCAAGATCATGCAGGCTCATTATGATATCAGTTGTCTGCAGTTATCTGAAGACACAGGGGGTTAAATAAGAGATGCTCATAGTATGCACTGTCCTTATTATGTAACCTTTAAAATAAACCCTAGTGATTAGGATGTCATTTGTTTCTCATAAAAGCTGAGAGTATAACATGCTAAAATTCTAGTTCAGCAATTTGTATTCTGGCTATACATATTCAGAGTTTTAATCTAATTTTCTGTTTGGGTATTCATGAACAGCAGTCTTCTGTTATTTATGGGTGGCTTGCTTTCTTCTGACAGAGATTTAAAGTTAATGAAGTCATGATTGAAAAAGTTAACAGAGAGATCCAAGATGGCGGAGGAGTAAGTGGAAGCTACACTAACCTCCTCCCAGGACCAGTCTGGATTTACAACTTAATTTTGGAGAAATCATCTGGAATAACCAACGGAACACTAGCTGGAAAGAAGTCTTATAACCACGGAGAGACAGAAAAGGCCGCTACATCACAACGTGACCGGTAGGGAGTGCGGAGACGCGGAAGGGCTGGCTGGGCTCACACGGGTGGCTGCTGAAGGGACTGAGAAACAGCTCAGCAGCCGGGGATTCCCCCTGAGAAGGGCAGGGTCTAAACCCCCAGCTGGGCTTCCCAGCCTACAGCGACAGAGTGGAAAGTAAAATAGTATCAGCTGTGAAAAGCGAAAAGCCACAGGCTTTCTTGCTAGCCGGAGAGAAACAGCAGGAGAAAAAGAGCTCTTAAGTGGATCACATACGAAAATATTTTGGCCACCACTTACCCTGGGCTCAAGCAGAGGGAAGGCAAAGAGGACTGGAGACACTTGGGGAGAATTTGGCACGGTGGCTTTGAGGGGAGAACTGGAGGAGCAGCTGACTGGGTCCCAGTGCTGACTCATCCCCAGTACTGCGGGTAGACCATTCCCCTCCAAGTGGCGTCAGCCTGAGGGGAAGCAAAAGCCCTGCCTACAGGAATTAAGCTGCCACACCCACAGTCCTTAAGCCTGACAGCTAATCACAGATTGAATAGATTAACAATCAAAGAAGACAGACAACAGCAGTAGATCCCTGGAAGTCTCCAACAGGCTGCCTAGGGCCAGACTGGTACATGATCTGACGCCACCAGAGGCAGATCCAGGAAGTGCAGATCATTCCAAGAAGCACCAACAAACAATAGGAGTCAAAAAAATGGGGAGACAGAGAAACAACCTCCCATCAAAAGGAAAGGTAGAATCCCCAGAAAGAGTGCTAAATGAAATAGAGGGGAGTGAACTATCAGATATGGAATTCAAAACATGGATTATGGAGAAGCTGAATGAGCTCAGCGGAAACTTCAAAGAACTCCAGAAAAACTACAAGGAACTCACAGAAAATTACGTGAGCATGAAAAAGGACATAGAAGCTATCAATAAGAGCCAGGAGGAAATGAAAAATACGATCTCTGAATTGAAGAACACAGTAGAAGGAATTAAAAGCAGGCTAGAGGAAGCAGAAGATCGGATCAGCGAGCTGGAGGACAACCTACACAAAAACTCCCAGACAATGCAACAAAATGAAAAAAGACTGAACAAGACTGAAGAGGTTCTAAGACAGCTGCAGGACAACATGAAACGTAATAATATCCGTATCATAGGAATTCCAGAAGGAGAAGAAGAAGAGCAAGGGATAGAAAACCTCTTTGAAAAACTAATGACAGAAAACTTTCCTAACATGACGAGAGAAAGAGTCACGCAAGTCCAGGAAGCACAGAGGGTCCCAATGAAGATGAACCCCAACAGGCCCACCTCAAGACACATCATAATTAAAATGGCAACATTCAAAGACAAAGAGAGGATCCTAAAAGCAGCAAGAGAAAAACAACTAATAACATACAAGGGAGCTCCAATAAGGCTATCATCAGATTTCTCAGCAGAAACACTACAAGCCAGAAGGGAATGGCAAAAAGTATTCCAAGCAATGAAAAACAAAGGCCTACAACCTAGAATACTATACCCAGCAAAGCTCTCATTCAAAATGGAAGGTGAAATAAGGAGCTTCCAAGACAAAAGAAGGCTAAAAGAATACATCTCCACCAAACCAGCAATGCAAGAGATGCTAAAAGGTCTGCTCTAAGAAGATAAAGAAACAGAGAGAGACAGAGAAGAACACGAGTACAAAGGGGAAAAATGACAATGAATAAGTACTTATCGGTAATAACCTTAAATGTAAATGGATTAAACGCTCCAATTAAAAGACATAGGGTAGCTGAATGGATTAGAAAGAATGACCCACATATATGCTGTCTACAAGAGACCCACCTTAGAACAAAAGATCTACACAGACTGAAAGTAAAGGGATGGAAAAATGTATTCCAAGCAAATGGACATGAAAAAAAAGCCGGGGTAGCAATACTTATATCAGACAAAACAGATTTCACAGCAAAGTCCATAAAAAGAGACAAAGAAGGGCATTTCATAATACTTAAGGGAAAAATCCATCAAGAAGATATAACCCTTATAAATATATATGCACCAAACTTAGGAGCACCCAAATATGTAAGGAAACTTTTGAAAGACTCCAAGAAAGATATAGACAACAACACACTCATAGTAGGGGACTTTAACACCCCATTGTCAACAATGGACAGATCTTCGAAGCAAAGAAACACCAAAGATATGGAGGCACTGAACAACACTCTAGATCAAATGGACTTAGTCGATATATATAGAAGTTTTCACCCCAAAGAAGCAAAATATACATACTTCTCAAGTGCACATGGAACATTTTCAAAGATAGACCACATGGTAGGACACAAAACAAGCCTTAACAAATTCAAGAAAATTGAAATTATATCAAGCATCTTCTCAGATCACAATGGCTTAAAATTGGAAATCAACCTCAAGGAAAAAACTCAAAAACATTCAAACTCATGGAGAATGAATAACATGCTATTAAATAATGAATGGGTTAACAATGACATCAAGGAAGAAATCAAAAAGTTTCTGGAAACTAATGATAATGAACACACAACAACCCAAAACCTATGGGATACAGCGAAAGCAGTCCTAAGAGGAAAGTTCATAGCAATACAGGCCTACCTAAAAAAGCTAGAGGAATATCTAATAAAAAATTTAACCCTACAGCTACAAGATCTAGAGGAAGAACAACAAGCAAAGCCCAGATCAAGTAGAAGGAAGGAAATCATCAAGATCAGAGCAGAATTAAATGACATAGAGTCTAAACTAACAATTCAAAAGATCAACAAAAGTAGGAGCTGGTTCTTTGAAAAAATAAACAAAATTGACAAGCCCTTAAGCAGGCTCATCAAGAAAAAAAGAGAGAGGACCCAAATAAATAAAATCAGAAATGAAAGAGGAGAAATCACAACTGATACCACAGAAATACAAAGGATTATAAGAAATTATTATGAACAACTGTATGGCAAGAAATTTGACAACCTAGAGGAAATGGACAGATTCCTGGAAACCTATAGTCTTCCCAAACTGAATCAAGAAGAAGCAGAAAGTCTGAATAGACCAATAACAGCTAGTGAAATTGAAGCAGTAATCAAAAAACTCCCAGCACACAAAAGCCCTGGACCGGATGGCTTCACAAGTGAATTCTACAAAACATTTAGGAAAGAACTAACTCCTATCCTTCTCAGACTATTCCAAAAGATACAAGAAGAGGGAAGACTGCCAAACTCATTCTATGAAGCCAGTATAACCCTAATTCCAAAACCAGGTCAAGACACAACAAGGAAAGAAAACTACAGGCCAATATCGCTGATGAACATAGATGCTAAAATCCTCAACAAAATATTGGCAAACCGGATCCAGCAACACATTAGAAAGATCATACACCACGATCAAGTAGGATTCATCCCAGGGATGCAAGGATGGTTTAACATTCGTAAATCAATAAACGTAATACACCACATAAACAAAATGAAAGACAAAAACCACATGATAATATCAATAGATGCGGAAAAAGCATTTGATAAAGTACGACACCCATTTATGATAAAAACTCTCAGCAAAATGGGAATAGAGGGAGCATACCTCAACATAATAAAGGCCATATATGAGAAACCTGAAGCCAACATCATACTCAATGGGCAAAAACTGAGAGCATTCCCCCTGAGATCAGGAACAAGACAAGGATGTCCGCTCTCCCCACTCCTATTCAACATAGTCTTGGAAGTTCTAGCCACCGCAATCAGACAAGAAAGAGAAATAAAAGGCATCCAAATTGGAAAAGAGGAAGTAAAACTGTCATTATTTGCAGATGACATGATAGTGTACATAGAAAACCCTATAGACTCCACAAAAAAACTACTCGACCTAATAAGTGAATTCGGCAAAATAGCAGGATACAAAGTCAATATTAAGAAATCAAAGGCATTTTTATACACCAACAATAAAAACTCAGAGATAGAAACTGAAAGAAAAATTCAATTTACCATAGCAACAAGAAAAATAAAATACCTAGGAATAAACTTAACCAAGGAGGTAAAAGACCTGTACTCAGAAAACTACATAACATTGAAGAAAGAAATTAAAGAAGATACAAATAAATGGAAGCATATACCATGCTCATGGATGGGAAGAATCAACATCATTAAAATGTCCATACTACCCAAAGCAATTTATAGATTCAATGCAATCCCTATTAAAATACCAGCAACATATTTCACAGACCTAGAACAAATACTTCAAAAATTTATATGGAACCAAAAAAGAGCCCGAATAGCCACAGCAATTTTGAGGAAGAAGAACACAGTAGGAGGAATCACAATACCTGATATCAAACTATACTACAAGGCCACGGTAATCAAAACAGTCTGGTACTGGCATAAAAACAGACATATAGATCAATGGAACAGAATAGAGAGCCCAGAAATAAACCCAGATTCATATGGTCAACTAATATTTGACAAAGGGGGAAAGAACATCAAATGGAGTGAAAAGAGCCTCTTCAACAAATGGTGTTGGGAGAACTGGACAGGGACATGCAAAAAAATGAAACTAGACCACCAACTTACACCATACACCAGAATAAACTCAAAATGGATCAAAGACTTAAATGTAAGCCGTGATACCATAAAAGTCCTAGAGGAAAAAATAGGCAGGAAAATTTCAGATATCCCACGTAACAACATTTTCACTGATATATCTCCTAAGGCAAGGGAAATAAAGGAAAGAATAAACAAATGGGACTACATCAAACTAAAAAGTTTCTGCTCAGCTAAAGAAAACATCAGCAAGATGAAAAGGAAACCAACCATATGGGAAAATATATTCGCCAATGACATCTGAGACAAGGGATTGATCTCCAAAATATATAAAGAACTCATACGACTCAACACCAAGAAGACAGACAACCCAATTAAAAAATGGGCAAAGGACCTGAACAAACACTTCTCCAAAGAAGACATACAGAGGGCCCATAGACATATGAAAATATGCTCAACATCACTAGCCATCAGAGAGATGCAAATAAAAACCACAATGAGATACCACCTCACACCAGTCAGAATGGCCATAATCAACAAATCAACAAACAACTTGTGCTGGAGAGGATGCGGAGAAACGGGAACCCTGGTGCATTGCTGGTGGGAATGCAGACTGGTGCAGCCACTATGGAAAACAGTTTGGAATTTCCTCAAAAAACTAAAAATGGAACTGCCTTTTGAACCAGCAATTCCATTACTGGGATTATATCCGAAAAATCCTGAAACACCAATTCAAAAGAACCTATGCACTCCAATGTTCATAGCAGCACTATTTACAATAGCCAAGTGCTGGAAACAACCTAAATGCCCATCTGTAGATGAGTGGATCAAAAAACTGTGGTACATTTACACAATGGAGTTCTATGTAGCAGAAAGAAAGAAGGAACTTCTACCATTTGCAACAACATGGATGGAACTAGAGAGAATTATGCTTAGCGAAATAAGCCAGGCAACGAAAGAAAAATACGTTATGCTGTCACCTATTACAGGAAACTAATGAACAACACAAACAAATGAGCAAAATTGAACCAGAGGTATGTAAACAAGGAGTAGACTAACAGTAACAAGGGGGGAGGGGGGAGGGAGAAAAGGGGGTAAGAAGGGGAAGTGTAAAATCAAAGAACATGTATAAATGACCCACAGACATGGGCAACTGAGTGGGGACTGAATGTGGGGGAAGGGAGGGGCAGGATACAGGGAAGCAAGAGGGGAAAAAAAAAAAAAAAGAGAGACAACTGTAATGGAAAAACAAACAAAAAATTTTTTTTTAGTGGGGGAAAATGAAAATATGAAGAATGGAAATGCCAGTTCAGTGAATATTAGGACAAAGATTTTCCTTCACGTTGTATATTTTTCTCCCTATTTGATCTCTCCAGAGTTTGGCATTCTAAACAAGTAAGTAATGACTTAAGTTTCTTTGCATAGACCTAATAAGACCAGTTGTTAATAGAGGTTCCTTTTTCTGAACAAGCCTTTGACTGGAATGTCAAGCCTAAAGGAGACATGCTTGGGCTCATGTTGTTACCAAAAAGCCCTAAGGAACTGGGAATGACTTTCAAAGGTAATAAAAGCCCGCGAAATAAAAGGCCTGCTGCCATGGTTGGTTGTGCGGTCCACAGCAATCTCTCCAGGGAAGGAACGAAGGTTGTTTTCCTGAAAGATGGCTAGAAGGGACCTTAAGGCACAATGGAAAACCAGAAAGACTTGGAAAGGACAGGTGTGTACAGGCAAGGATGAATGCCAGGTATGTGGCCCAGCTTCTGTGCACTGAAGAGCAGACTGAGGGCCACCCTAAATGTTCCTTGGGTAAGTTCCAGCAAAACAGAACTAAAGATCATAAGTGATCATTTGCTGCTCTTGTTATGCTTATGCAAATGAACAGGATAAATTAAAAATGGACTTAATGTAGTCCCTTTAAAGACAAGGAGAGTAATCTTAGGGAGAAAAATCAGTATTCAAGGAAAATCACAATGATCAGTGGCAGACTGTAAAGTAGGGCAGCTAACCGTCTTAAAAGTTTCTTCTCATTTAAAAAATGGTTTCACTTGAAAATTAAACCATATCTGTGATATCACCAAAGAGATTCAAGTTGCAGGCAAGTAGAATGTCAAGTGCCTTGCAACTGTATGTCTTCCCAATAAGACAGTCTTACAGATTTAGAGACTTTTTTGTTGGTTATGTTACATAAATTAACATGTGTTTTCTGTTTTCAAAGGGCATAAGCCTATGACCGCATTACCTGAGTGATTGTCTGTACGCATAAGCCTCACTAAATCCTCTCTGCAGCGCTGCCTCCGGAGACTCAACAGTTTGGCTGAACTAAATGGCTGAGTTGGTGAAGAATGGGGTGGTCTGTGGGCTTCACTTTAAAACTGAATTCTCTTTTCTATCCTAATGGCTTGGACAGAAAGGGCCCAGAGGTCTGAGAGGGGGGAAACATAAACTATTTCCCTCAGCCCAAACTAAATAAAATGGGCAAAAGGGTTTTGGACAGGAGAGATGTGCCTAGCACACCTTCCTCCAAAGAAGCCCTTTTTTTTTTTTTTTTTTTTTCTCCTAATGTGGAACATTGAAAAATTAATCCCTGCCTTTTGCCACCTAGTAGTTATGGATTGAATGATGCTTTTTAACCCTTTTTGCCAAATCTGTTGCCCCCAGAACACAACAAGGATGCCAGCCTGCTAAACCAAGCACGCCGTTGTCCGGAGACAGCCAACTGACCTGGAGTCTGCATGATCCTTCCCCATGTGGGAAGGCCACCCTCCCCTCCACACCCCCACTCTTATTAGGGATTTCTGGACCCAAGGGTAGGTAGGACGATGACCATGTCCAGCTTGAAGCAGCTAGAGGAGCTTGAGACCTTCGCCCATTGTCCTTTACAAGATTACAAAGGGTCTTAATATCTGAGAGGGAGGGATAGTTATTTTTTACGAACCATGGGTATGGACTTGGGGGGGGATGCTGGGGGAGGGAGATACTGGGTGGAGGGGAGTAAAGGGGAAAAAATTGGAACTACTGTAACAGCATAATCAATAAAATATATTTAAAAAAAAAAAAAAAAAAAAAAAAGAAAAAGTTAACAGAGGGTTAAAATTCTTAGTTGGTCAAAAGAAGTCAGACATGCCTTTGCTGTAGCATACCTACTGACACTCTATTTTGATGTTTTGTCTGTCCTTGTTTTAAAAATAAATTCTTGAAGATAGTGCTTGGTGATTACAATTTTCAATTGTTGCATAAAAAGAAAACAGTCTAAAACATAGCAGCTTAAAACAACTGAGCAACAAGCCTTTCTCTGCTTGTGTTCTGCAAACTGGGCTGGACTCAGCTATGCAGCTTGTCCCTCCTCCAGGTGGTATTGGCTAGGTTCTCCCATGTGTTTCTATTTAGTGAGCCACTCCACTGGTACTGGAAGATCCAAGATGGCCCCATTCACATGTTGGGCTGGAGTGAATGGGAGTTGACCAAGCCTTTCTTTCTGTCTTCCTGGTCCTTCATTCTCCTGTGTGTTTTCTACCATGGAGCCTCTCATCTTAAGGAAGCTAAACTGGGCATATTTGCAAATGGCTCAGGACTAAGAAGGAGTAAATGGAACCTAAGCCTTTTTAGGCCTAGGTCTGGATCTAGTACAGTGTTATTTCTGCATTTTTTTGGTTCAAGAACCCTCAAGGGTAACCTATATTCAGATTAGGAGGGCATGGCAAGGACATGAATTCAAGAGACATCATAATTTATTGGGGAGCATTTGATAATTGTATGTGTTAAGGTTAAAATTTGTTAAAATATAACCTGTATATAAAAGCAATATATCCTTGTATTTGGTTCTTATAGTTGTCATAACAAATTACTGCAAAGTTGGTGGCTTAAAATAACAGAAATTTATTTTCATGCAATTCTGAATGCCAGAGGTCTGAAGTCTAAGTGTTTCCAGTGTTGGTTTCTACTAGAGGCTTGAGAGAGAACCCATTCCATGTTATCAGCAATTTTCATGTTTCTTGGCTTATATACAAACCAATTCAATCACTACTCCTGTCCTTATCTGACCTTCTTCTATCTTTGTCTACTCTGTCTCCTATGAGAACACTCATCACTGGATTTAAAAATCATTATTGGCCCTGACCCATGTGGTTTGGTTGGTTGGAAAGTCGTCCTGTAGACCAAAGGGTTGTGAGTTTGATCACTGGGGAGGGCATATACCTAGGTTGTGGGTTCCAACTCCAGTCAGAGCATGTATGGGAGACAACCAATCAATGTTTCTCTCTCACATCAATGTTTTTCTCTCTCCCTCTTCCTTTTCTCTGCCTCTAAAAGCAATTAAAAAATTATTATTGGATTTAGGACTCATGATAATTCATATGATTGCACCTTAGATCTTTCCATTAATTATGCCTTCAAAGACCCTTATCTCCAATGAGGTCACATTGTGAGGTTCCAGGTAAATATATATTTTGGGGGGAACACCATTCAAATCATTACAATTCTTCATCAAACTTTATCATTTTCCCTCATGCTTTGTCATTAATCTTTACTACAAAGAACTTGGATGTGGAAAATTTTATGTCCACACATATTTAGGGCAGCATTTCTCAAAGCATATTTCTAAGGAAACTAGTTATAAGACTTGTTCTATGAGTAAACAGTTTCTTGGGCACATTATTTTGGAAAGTACTGCTTTCTATTAACAATTCCTGGAGATTTGCATTGTACATTAATTTATTAAAGATAAAGCATACACAAAAAAATACTAAATTCTTAGAAAGCACATGTTTTTCCTAAAAGATACAATTTTACTCAAGTAATACCTACCAATACCTCACAGAACCAGGGTTACATATACCAAAGTTTCTGATTTGAATTGTGGTGTAAATTATATAATATTAATTTCAAAATGTTAAATATAATCAACCATATACATTAATTGACATATTTAATCATAATTTATTTTCATTACAATTGACATACATTATTATATTAGTTTCATTTGTATACCCCAATGATTATATATTAATATAACTTAATAAGTGATATTCCCAATAAATCTCAGACCCATCTGACCCCATACATAGTTATTAGACTATTATAGACTATATTCCTCATTGTGTACTTTACATCCCCACGTATATTCTGTAACAACCAATTTGTACTTAATCCCTTCAGTTTTTTCTCCAATCACCCCAGACCCCCTCTTATTTGGCAACCATCAAAATGGTCTGTGTTTATCTGATTCTGTTTCTATTCTGCTTGTTTGTTTATTTTGTTTCTAAGATTTAATTTTTGAGAGATATGTATTCATTGCCCTTTTATTGTTTATATTTTTGATCTTCATCATCTTCTTCTTAAAGAAGACCCTTTAAAATTTCATGTAATACTGATTTGGTGGTGATGAACTCCTGTAGCTTTTTCTCGTCCTTTGGTTTTAAATGATAGGTTTGCTGGGTAGAGCAATCTTGGTTGTAGGTCCTTGCTTTTCATTATTTTCAATATTTCTTGCCACTTCCTTCTGGCCTGAAAAGTTTCTTTTGAGAAATCAGCTGACAGTCTTATGGGAGCTCTCTTGTAGATAACCAACTGCTTTCCTCTTGCTGCTTTTACGAGTCTCTCTTTGGCTTCAACATTTGGCATTTTAATTATGATGTGTCTTGGTGTGGGCCTCTGGGTTCATCTTGTTTGGGCTCTGTGTGCTTCCTTGACTTGTATGTCTCTTTTCTCCACCAAATTATGAAGTTTTTTGTCATTATTTTTAATATCTTATTCTCTGTCTTCCTCTTTTGTCACCCTTGTAATGCAAATCTTGATATGCTTGAAGTTGTCTCAGAGAGTCCTTACAAAATTCTCATTTGGGGGGATTCTTTTTTTCTTTTTGTTGTTCTGATTGGGTGTTTTTTGCTTTCTCATATTCTAAATCACTGATTTGATTCTTGGCTTCGTTCAGTCTACTGTTAATCTATGTAACTTATGCTTTATTTCCATTAGTGTGCTCTTCGTTTCTGGCTGGTTATTTTTTATGTTGTAGAGGTTCTCACTAAGTTCACTGAGCATCCTTATATCTAATGTTTTGAACTCTGCATTGAGTAGATTGCTTGTCTCCATTTTGTTTAGGTTTTCTCTGGAATTTTGTTCTTTTCTTTCACTTGGGCCATGTTTCTTTGTCTCCTCATTTTGGCAGGCTCTCTGTGTTTGTTTCTGTGTCTTAGGTAGAGCAGCTACTACAAAGCAATCTGAAGATGGCTGCTACTGTGCTGGGTTTGGAGGTGCCCAGGTGAGGCCAAACTTGAACGGAGGCTTGCCTTTGCTAGTGTTGTACCTGGAGCCACATAACAAGAGGTATGTGGCTCACTGAAGTCAGATGCATCTTATTTGAGAGAATTTAGGAAAATATGAAGCATGAGCCAAGACAAGCCATTCTTATGGAAAGGCCACTAGAAACGCTTGGATGGACCCTAAAGTTGAGTAGGGTAAGGGCTCAGGGAATCACCATGGTGGGTCAAACAGTGTGAGCCCAGTTGACAGAGTCTCAGATATGATGCACACCTTCTGACTCTGTGGTGGGAGGGCTCATCAAAGGAACAATGGCCTTTGCTAGCACTTCTATCTGGAAGGAAGTTTCCTCTTAGCTCTTGTCCTAATGCCAGACAATTCAGTTCCTCCCCATTTATCTCTGATGCCTTTTAAGCTGCTGTACCAATGTTGTAGCTCACTGGAAGTGAGCCTCCTCACTCCTAAGATGTCCCTCCCAATTTTCATTTGCCATACATGGGTGTGGGACCAGCCTGTTCAGCATCTCTGCCACTTCTATGAGTTTCATGTAGTTTCTTCTTTATTTTTGTAGTTATAGAACTTCCATTCAGCTCAACTGCTGGCTGTTTTGAATGATGATTGTTCTGCATGTGTAGTTGCAATTTTGATGTGGCTGTGTGAGGAGGCAAGTACCATGTTTACCTATACTGCCATCCTGACTGAAAGTCTTAACTAGCATTTTAACAATTTGATTCCTGGTCCTTGAATAGCCTTTTTGATGCCTGGAATGCTCTTTCTCTTTTTTTTTCTGGTTAATTCCTTCTTGTTTTTAGAACTCTGATAAGAGGTTATTTCCAAAAGAAAGCTTTAACTCTGCAAAATTCAGTTAGATGTTCTCCAGGTTTTATTTTTTAATAGCTCTTAATACTAACATATCACTAAAGCATTCTGCTGTAATTATTCTAGTTTGTGCTCTTTTTTCTCCAGCCATATGCTTGTTGAGGTTAAGAATCTTATTTGTCCTTGATTCCCGGGACACAATTGGTATTTAATCAATGTTTGTTGAATGAATGGATGAGGTAGAAATAGATCAACATAACTATGTTGTTTATATAACCCTGAAAAAGCACTCAGTTAAAAACTATTTTTCATGGAAACCACCTATGCTTTCAAAACAATATTATATAAAGTCTTTTATTTCCCACGGTTGCAACAATCATCCTTTTTGTGTTGTGAATGTCTAGCCCTAAACAATGGGCCAGGGGAATTGTTAGAAAAAGGCATCAAGTAGATCTCATAAACCACTTGGTAAAACAATTTTAGAAAATTTAAATCCCTTTGACTCACTTAATTGTGACTAAATTCATTTATATTACTAGGACTTAGGTTTCTCCCCAAAATAGTGCTAAATTTGACTGGTCAAGCTATGAATTTTAAGAAGAAAAAAGTCTGTTTTAACAACACTTTTTCTATAGTTTTTTAAAACAGTAGCTCTGTTGCTTTCTATACTCATTCAGAATTATCTGAACATTTGAATTACTAAGCAACAAAGTTGTATCAGCCCAATTAATAGATATAATGAGGAAGTAAATTTTAGACATTAGGGATACCACCTACTAGTGAGATATTACCTTCACCCTTTCTGTCCACCCTTACTAAGACACACACACTAGACAAAACTGATTTAATTATGATATAGCTGAGAACTTTATGTTCAAAGATTTCCATAATTTCATATGTAAATAATTGTGTCAATGTACAATTTCACAGCACAGAAACAAGTTGGCACAGGGATCATTCTGTTTTACATGGCTTGAAAATGTTTTAATTACACTCATTTCTGATAAATAATAAACTGTAATGGAGTAAAAATCACTTCCTTGATGTAAATATTTCATACAATTGAATATGAAATATTTCGGATTACTGAAATCTAAGTTTCAATGAAACAAAATAGACTTATCTACTCACTGAATTTTTTTTCATGAAAAAATAAATATTGAAAATCCCCAAAAATAATAATTTACCTCATTCATCCCAAAATTTATGTTATCAATAATCTTGGTTACAAATTGAGGACTAGAATATATAATAAGTTCCTAAAACTCTACCAAATGATCTTTGTACTCAATACAATTAAAGTAGGTCATGTGTTAACTTTTTATTCCTATTTAAAGACTGTATACATTTATTCTTCTCCTAGTGTGGATATAATAGCAACAGTAAATGTGCATCCCCGGTTGCCTATTGCCATTACAGCTGGGTTGCACCCATTAAGTAGTACAGTATTCCATCACTTATTGCGGGTATTATGTTCAACGCCCCCGCGGTAGGTGAAAATACGCGAACTAGGAACCTTGGGTTTATTTTAATATTTACATATTGTAAGGCTTTATAAACCCTTCCCACACTTATAAACAGTTCTCAGTCCCTTATTAATCTTTCCCAGTCCTTTATTAGCCTTTCCCACACTTTTATAAAGACTACTTATGTTCTTAAACATATTCTACACTCTTAAACCTACATAACTTAACATACATATACAGTACCTCAAAATCCCGTGATATAGTGGAAAATCCATGATAAATAATTAAATATAATATTTTTTAAAATCCTGTGATACCATGAGGCCATGATAAGTTAACCATGATATAGAGAGGGACTACTGTATTCTATAGTAAGTGCATAGTAAACATATTAGTATTCAACTCTCATGATTAATAGACTAGAATTTTGGATCACTTCTCTCAGAAAGAAACAGTTTTAGCATTTTGTGCTATTATTATTCAGACCTATAACTTGTGAAAGCTGACCTAATTGAAGCCACAGGCTACATTTCAGTGAGCTACCTTTCATAGATTTCTTCAGTTCATGAGAGCATTTTCCGGTTTTAATTTGCCAGGGGAGACCTGATCTGAGAAAGACCAGGTACAGTTTTATGAGGTGAAAAAATAGGTATAGAAGACTCTTTGTTTTCCCTTGTCAGATATCCATGCAATCCCAAACAGAGTGCTATAATTTCTGTAAAACATACATTGTATATAGATAAAGGTTTACATCATACCCAATAGTGAAAAAAACCTCACGAACCTTTAGCTATATTGTGGCCCTGGAACCCATCACCTGGTTGTTTGCAAAACAAAAAGTAATGTATTACACCTAGGAAATTTGAAATTTTTAGGATATATTCAACTTATTTAAACCTCTTCTGATAGGGTTCATATCTATCATATATTGTAAGACAGTTAATAAGCCCAGCAGAAAGAATTTCAACATAGTTTTGTTTCTTATGGTAGTTTAGAATTCTGTTGACTCCCTAGATATTTTGTTTGCAAGTCTTTCATGCATTACTTACTTCTCGTATGTACACTTGCAAGCTATTTTTTTTACCTATTGTATGTACTTGACAGATTTTCTTGGCACAGAGCCCAGTTGGCTTAGTATGTGCTTCAAATTGTCTGTAGTGTCCATGATTCTGTTTTGGAGATCAGCATTCTCTAAATTATTAATGACTATTATTGTACTTTCGATTCCACATTTCTTTTGGTATTTAGACACAAAGAATGAACCCAATGGATAATAACTAAGATTATCAAATCTATGCCCAATGCTCAGTATAGGGGAGGAGAATAAATAATTTTGGGGAGTAAACAAAACAGGATTATTCCTATAAACAGTTAAACAGAAGTAAACATGGACTAAATTTATCAGCTGACAAAATGCTCATGATATCACTTATTCTCATTTTATCTTCTAAATATTACTTATAAGTCTTTTGATCAACATACATGGGTAAATATATTCTTTAAAAATATAGAACCATAGAAAGTGCTAACTTTTCTCCCCCAATTCACAAGAATTTGTTCACCTGATGAATTATGACACTCTATCAAACATTTAATAGGGCACTGGTAAATTCACCTCTGAATTTTGAGTCAAATAATAGCAATTTAACTTTAGGTATCATTTTAAAGAAAAAATAAGTCATATTTATAAATAATTTACACAGACACACACACATTTTAATGGAGGAACTACTAAAGACAAAAAAATACAGAGGAAAGTATGTGGGGAAAATGTCTCTGGAAATGAAAAAGAAGAAAAAAATTGTATTCACAGTAAACTATAACTAGTAATCTACTGCATGTAAGTGAAATTTGGGTCTTTATCTTATAGATGTAAAGCTTAACATTGAAATTAGATTTAAACTAAAGGACATTACAAACCCAGTAAAGTGAAACTCAGGAAACGTCATTTAAGAATTGCTAAATAAATTCCATGTTATTTTTTTTTTAGTATTGGAAAGCTAAATGTATTGATTCTGAATTATTTTCATTCTGACTAATGTATAAAGTAATGAAATAATATTTTATTTTCTAAAATCATATTTTTAATCCATTCTTTTAAAATTGGATCTGGATCTAGGATTTTGAAATACTTGCTATAAATCTTTGTTTTCTTATAATAAAATTATTCCCTACAGTTTCATTATTCTAATATTGATTCAGCTTTATGGTTAATTTATATGCAAAGCAAATAATTTACCCACACTTGTAAGGGATATGCATTATCAGAACACAACACCTGCAGGACAAAAGAGAGGTTAATTCCATTGTTGCTCCAAAGCAAAGGAGATCATTACGGAGCCTGCAGTAACCACGCTCTGTGAAATAGCTGCATTAGTCATTAACTTTCCAGCACTAAATTTCATATCAAACTCAATTAACTACTACATAGCTTTTAATGACAATATTTTTTTTTAGATGCAGCTCTTGTTTACTAATAAGATTTCACATCACGACTATCTGTTCCATTACTTTATCCATGTTAATATTCAAGTCTTGATTTTCTCCGAAGAAAATGGGGCAATGAAAACTGCATTTGCTAAAAGTTCTCCTTGAATTATGTTTCAACATTTCAAGTGTGTTAATATAATGCTTTAGAAGCTAAAGGGAACAATTATATAGGAAGCCAAAGTCCTCTATCTCTAGGATTGATTAAATTTGCTATTTATGCATATTTCCCCACAACATTGCTTCTTTGTTGGAATTTATCAGGATGAGAACCGTCTAAATTGGAAATGTCCCTTAGTATATTTTTATCACAGTGAAAGTCAAAGCCCAGAATAACAAAAAAGGCACAAAATTAATGTCATCAGGAAACAATTTACGTAGCTAATTAGCATAGCATTCTCATATAAAAAGACAGATGGATTAAGGGATAGGGTCATTCATAGCCTGCAATAAACTGCTTCAGTCTTTAATCCCCTGCTGTTACTTATCAACGGGTGCCCTTTTTATGGACTTAGATAGATCCCTGGAAAGATTTAGATTCTCCTATTAGATTGATTTACCTTGTTCCTTTAAATTTTATTGATGATATATTTCATTATTTTCTTACGAGAATAACAAGACTCAAATTTAGTTAGCAGCTGAAGAATTGAAATAAAAACAGGTGTGAACACTTCTCATATATTAGCTTCTACAAAAAAATTATACACACACATACACACTTATTACTGTGCTGTGTTTAGAAACAGGCTCTGGTTTGGAGGTAATCATATAAGGGTTATTTCCTACTTCTACAGGAATTGGGTTTATTTTGCAAGAGATATATACAGCATCCAAGACAATTACACATCACAACAGCCGATAATGCTCAACTATAGAATGTGTGAACTTCCTTAAATAGAAGTAGTCAATTAAGATAGATTGATTTCCATGAGTCTTCTTTAAAATATTGACAATAACAATGTCTCAGAAAAGTATCACTAAAGATGTTTGATCTGGTATATATAAAACGAAAACCAACCAACCAACCAACCAACCAACCAACAAAAAAAGTTGAAAACAATTTTTTTTTAAGTTACAGGAGATAGGGAGATAAGTTATTTTCTTTGACTATGACATTAATTTCCTAGGGCTGTCATAACATAGTCCCACAATGTGTATGGCTTAAAACAATGAATTTAATCCCTCACAGTTATGGAGACTAGAAGTTTGAAATAATAGTGTTGCAAATAATGGAGTTTGAATTTTGACAGATCATTTTGGAGACACAGTTCAATCCATAATAATTAAAATACATCAGAATATTAGTTTGTTAATTTTAAAAAACTTTTTAATTGAATTTATTGGGGTGACGGTTAATAAAAGGTTTATTAATTTATAACAGGAAATATGTTATATGAAATAAAATTCTTACTTCAGCATGACTAATACATAATTTCCCCCAAAGGCACACCTATATGGAAAAACAAAATATAGGCAAACAAAATATAGCTAAATTTGCATTATATCAGAAAAAAAAGAAGTAATTGGAATATTTAACGCCATCACGCTAAAAAAATGGACACACATTTTAATGATAGTAAGACTTGCCAATGAATTGGCAATTTTACTAGCCCAGACTTCCTTCTTATGTCAGAATTTGGTATTATACTTAAAGAGAAATCAGTTATACTTTAGAGACTCATCTGCATCTCGGTTTCCACAGGTGACTAACTCTCCTGTGATTGACAGACTCTTTAGTTATGTTAATGAATTCATTTCCAACATTCCAAAATCCTCTTGGCTTCAGACCCCTTAGGTTGCTTTAAAATGCTTGTAAGTCTTAGATGTCATTCTTCCTTGTCTTAGTTTTGGGGATTATATTATTTTTGCAGTTCTTCTTGCTATCCCTATGAGCTGGGAAGATATACATATATTCAAATTGTCCTGTTGGAGAACCAAAAGTTGTTTTTTTCCCATTCTCTCCTACAATGATACACAATTTTATAATATATATTTTAAATACAATTATTGTTTATTGAGATCATATTTCTTTCAATTGACTACTTTTATACCTTAAATGGGGAGTGATATTAGAACCAAGATATAGATGCTAGGTTTGTTTGTTGCTGCTGGGGAGTTGTTGCTCCTCAGCACTCCTTGCTGAAAGAGTAAGAAAATATAGCCCATGTGTACACACATAATTATAACTAGCTCTCTAAGTAACCATGCATATTTATATTAAGCTAAACATGAATTCATACTGAAGCCTCCAAACAAATACATTACCATGTGGCTCATTCTAGCCTCTTCACCTTGTCTGTAAACTCTCATTCAAACAGTGAAAAATCTGGCTTTCACCATGCACCATCAATTTACTCAATTGTTCATTTGCAGTATACATGTATAGTGTTATCAGAATGGTTAACCTGTACTGCTGTGGGAAAAAAGAAAAGGTTATTAACTAAAGTAGTGTGCTTATATACAGTCCCTTTTACCTTTAATCATATAGTCTCCTTTTATTTCCAAAGTTACTTAGTCAAGCATATTTTCCCCTTCCACTTCAGTGAGATTGTTTCATGCATTCTAATAGTTATATTTTTGTCATATTCTGTATCCCATTCTGTAATCTCTCTACTTCCTAAATGATAATTGTTGAAAATTGTATAAATTAAGAGTACTCTTCATGCTCAGTAAGTCTATGGATACTGACATGAATAATGAGATGTATGCACAATTACAATATTGTAAAGATGGTTTCAACTTCCTAGAAAAATCACTGGTGTTACACTTATTCAACCCTCTTCCCTCTCCCCTCATCTCTGGCATCCGTGCTCTTTTTACTGTCACTATATTTCTTGCCCTGGCTGGTTTAGCTCAGTGGATTGAGCGTCGGCCTGCGAGCTAAGTGTCGCTGGTTCGATCTTCCAGTCAGGGTACATCAGAGAAGGAAAACTCTGACTCCAAAAAACCTCCGCTGCCTTGCGGCATACCTCTTCAGGGGAAAGGCTAAGGGAGTAAACCCCGACAGAAAATCCGGAGCCGGAGTCCCTAAGGCGGTTTGACGTTGTAGTCAACACCGGCAACTCCTGCGGCGCACCTGAACCCAAGCTGTATCGACTCCGTCTTTCCCTTGGACCCTTCAGCTGCGAAGAGAGGGGGGGTCTGCTGCATGGGCAACAGCAGACCCTCCATATTACCCTGCCCAGGCTCTGTAGCTTCAGCGTCATCGCAAGATGTCGATTCAACACGGGAGGAGACAGATACCATGTCACTCCCGAGTCGGACTGCACAGCCATTCTTGGCGGTGCAGATAGACTCTGAAGAAGCTACACCATCGTCTCTCGAGACGGACGGCTGCCGACGATTTTTTGCTTTTACACATTGTCATGTGATTAGAATCATACAATGTGTAACATTTTCAGATAAATGTTTTTTACAGAGTAATAAGTATTTAATATTCATCTCTTTCTTCTTGTATCTTGATAGTCCTACACTCCTTTTGCTGAATAATATTCTATTGTATGGGTGTACTAGTTTATCAGTTAACCTATTTAAGGCTTTCTAGGTTACTGTCAGTTTTGGAGATTATGAAAATACTGCAGTAAACAGGTTTTTACGTGATGGAAGTTTTCATACTGGTTGGGTAAATACATAGGAGCATGATTGCTGGAGAACATGATAAGGCTATGTTTAGATTTGTAAGAAACTGCAAGCTGTCTTCCAGTGTGGCTGTACCACTTTAAATTCCCACCAGCAATTAGAACTATTATTGCTTTGCATCGTTGTCAGAATTGGGTTTTAGGTCTATGAATTTTAGCCATTTAAATCATTGTATATAGTGGCATCTCACTCCTGTTTTAACTTGCATTTCTGTAATGACAAATCATGTTGAGCATCTTTTCAGGAGCTACTTGCAGTCAGTATATCTTTAGTGGAGTTTTGTTTAGATCCTTTGTTCATTTTCTAATTGAGTTGTTTGTTTTCCTATTGTTGAGTTTTAAGTTCTTTGTACATTTTGGATACCTGTCCTTTATCATATATATATATATATATATATATATATATATATATATATATATATATATATATATTTTGCAGATATTTTCTTTTAGTCTATGACTTGTCTTTTTATTCTCTTGGCAGGGTCTTTCATAGAGCAGAAATTTTTATTTTTTCATAAATCCCAACTTAGCAGCCTTTCCTTTTGTAGATTAAGCTTTTGAGATTGTATTTAAATTTTTATCATCAAACTGAAGGTCACTCTTTACCTATGGGCTTATCTTTTTAAACTAGTTCCCAGTATACACTTTTGACTAATCTAAGATCACCTTTATATTTCACTATAATGCTTCGTATGTTAATGTTCCTTAACAGAGTGTTACCAAATTCTCCCTTCACACTCCTTATAACATTGCTATCATCCATTTTATGTATCCATATCCAGCTATAATCACCAAATAAATTTTTTCCTATTATTAATATTCTTAATTTAAGTGGTTATAGTTTAGATCAATATATAATAACAAAATAAAACATTTTGTTTTATCCTCATTTATTCCTTCTCTGACATATTTTATATCTTTATGAAGATGCAAGTTTCTGAACTTTATCATTTTCCTTCTCTCTGCAGAACTTCTTTTAATATAGGTTGGCAATGTGGGGTGGCTGGCAATGAATCCTCTTAGTTTTTGGTTGTCTGATAGTTTTTATTTCTCCTTCACTTGAAGGATAATTCTGCTAGCTATAGAATTTTAACTTGATGTTTTTATTCTTTCAACACTAAACATTTCATCCCATTCTCTTCTTACTTGTATCGTTTCTTACTAGATGTAGGGTATAATCCTTATTCTTGACCCACTACAGGTAATATATTTTGTCCTCTGACTTCTCTCAAGATTTTCTCATTTTTGTTTTTAAAAACATATATTTTTAAATTTTTATCCTAACCCCAGGATATGCTTACTGATTTTTAAAGAGAGGGGAAGAGACACATTGATGGGAGAGAGAAATATCAATTGGTTGCCTCTTGCACATACCCTGACTAGGGACTGAACCTGCAACCTAGGCTTACCGGGGATCAAACCTGCAACCTTTCAGTTTTCAGGGCAACACTCTTAACCAACTGAGTCACGCTGGCCAAGGTGAGATTTTCTCATTTCTGTTTTTCTGCAGATGGAATATGTTATACCTACCTGTTGCTTTTTTTTTTTTTTTTTAATACAATAACCATGCTGAATATTTCTGAGCTTCCTGGATCTGTGGTTTAGTTCATGTCAATATGTTTTACATTTTCTTGACTATTACTGCTTCAGGTATTTATTTTCCTCTCTCTCACTCTCTCTTCCTCATCTAGTATTCCAGTTACAAGTATGTTACAACTTTGGAAATACAGTAGTGTCATAGTTCTTGAATGTTCTGCTTTGTATATTTTCTTTTTCTTTTTCTCCTGGCATTTTAGTTTGAAATATTTCTCTTGAACTATCTCATAGCTCACTGATTTTTCCCTGTGTCTAGTGTCCCAATAAACCCTGTTCTTTTAATGGTGGTATTTTCTTTCTTGGAGATTTTATATCTCTGCTTATATTACCCATCTGTTATAGCATGTCTACGTTTTCCTCTAGAGCCCTCAACAACTTAATCACAGTTATTTTAAATTTCCTGTCTGATATTTACAAAATCTGCAGTCACCAAGTCTTGTTCTGGTGATCTTTTTCTCTTTAGAATGTTTTTTTCATGCCTTTTGCCATACCTTGTATGTATGTATGTATTTATTTATTTATTTAAGCCAGCCATATATAAAGGCAAATAGACCTTTATATGCTCCTCTGGCTAGATGTTGAGCTGTGTTTAAAGTTTATTATAATTATTGGTGTCAGGGGCTTCAAATTCCTCTAGTGTCCGTGTCTTTGTCTCCCCTCCTGACTTCACAAAGTACTCCTCCACAAAGAGTATCTGCTTATCACAGCTTTTCAGCTGTAATCCCCAATTATTATACTGGAGTCCTGTTGGTTTATGTCGTAAGAGGGTCAGGGAGGGAAAATTTTCTTTAGCATTATAATTAAATCTCAGTATTTTAGTGGGCCTATGTAATTTTATGAACTTTACAAAAATTTCTGCAGTAGTATATTTTTTGTTTCTACCTCTTGCCCAGATCAATAAGTCTCTTACCCTGGATTATAAGGCTTTGCTATGAAGAAGGTACTTGTTGTATTTAATTATGCTAAGTCTTCCTCTATTTTGCCAGAGCCCTAAAAGGTCTTTCTCAGTCTCTACTATGAGAACCCAGTGGGTTTCTAAAATATAAAATCTGTGAAAGTTTGGAGATATTCATAAAACTGGCGCACAGGAGCATCTCCCCTCACACTAGTCCAAATTCAGCCTCCAGTAATTATTTAGTCAGTGTATCTACACAGTTTGGTTTCAGCACCATCTGCCCCAAAATGTAGGTCTTCGGTGATTTTATTCTTAATTTTTTCAGTGATGTTGACTCAGCTACCTCAGTTTTCTGATATGTCCAAGAAAAATCACTGATTTTCATCTTGTTTAGCCTTTTGTTGTTGTTGTTAGGATATAAGTAACAATTTCCAAGCACTTTGTATGTTGAGAGTATATCCTAATGTCTTTCTGTATTATATTCCTTATCTCATTTTTAATCAGATGTTTGAGGCTGTGTTATGAAAGATCTCCTTTCCCTCAAAAAAAAAAAATTGAAATGTAGTAAATATAGTCTACAAATTCTACCCTCTTGAGGGCAGGTTATTTTGTACACTCAGAAGTTGCATACATATTACTCTTTTAGATAAGGTAAGTAATAAGAAATATTACTGTTAGTCAAAAATCTAAGAGTGAATTTAACCATAATTTTAAGTTGGTTGTTTTTCAAGACAGACATAATTTAAATTTACAATGTGGGCTCAGAAATGAAAGAACATTAAATAACTCATTGATCAATAAAGACAATTTCAGATTTTACAGTAGATAAAGTGAGATGCAATTTTTCACTGATGTTTAATTCATCAGTGCTTTAAAATGTTTTTATCAGTTAAGAACTGTATTCAGCCAATTATTTATTTTAAAAGTAGCTTATGTATTTTCTTACAAAAAGAGCTTATTGTAGGTAGTCTAGAGCCAGTATAATAACTCTAACTTAGCAGCATAGTCCCCAATCATTTCATCTTTCTGCTCAGTCATATTTAAATTGTGTTTATTTCCTCATGGGCATAAGATGGGTGATTTCCTCAACCATCAAATGTGTGTTACAGTTAAGAAGAAATGAAAAGACTAAAGTTTGGGTTGTTGTCCTATCAAAGTACACATATAGAAAACTGATCTGATATGAAAATCAACTGCTAAAAATACCCTTTAAAAACAGAATATAGGCTATATTAAAAAACATAGAACTTTGTAAAATTGTGGTCTATTAAGAATTTTTTGAATCAGTGGTTTCAATATTTTGTTGCCATTTTCAATAATTCAAAATTGTATCCAACAGCACATAGTTGTCAGAATACATAAATGCCCTAGAAGAATGTAATTTATAAGTAAAAGTATTCTGAATATCTGAAATAACATTTTTAAACCTCCTGAATATTAAATGTCATTGTTTATCATAATCAACATATTTCTCTGAGAAAATTTCTTATTTGGTATAAAAAATTATTGTTTAAAATTGTTCATGGAACCTAGAAAATATATAGGCATTCTGAAAAGAAGCAAAGTTAAGTAAACAGGAGTTTTAATGTTTAACACTGTCAGATGATTTTTGGAGGATCATATGGACATTTTTTCAGTAAATAGAGTCTTGATTTATTTTCTATTAAGGTTTATTATATTATATACCTATTAAGAGTGCTGGCATAAGAAATAATTCAATATTGTATGTTATAATGTTGAAATATAGATAAAGAATTAAAAACAAATTGTTTTCTCAAATGAGAAATTTGGCTGAGACATTTGAAATTTGGAAAAGCAAAAGAAAACTTAAAATGCACTGCAGTCTGCCTTTAGGATAGTGCGTGTGTGTTTTTATTAAATGCAGACAGTAGCCGGAAAAAATGAATTAGGCTTTTACTTTCAGTTGAGGATGGAAAAGGAAAGACAAAGAAAAATGTTGTGCATAATATTAAAGTCATATAAATATGTCTAATTATTTATGAGCAGTGGGCACACTAAAGCCATGAGTAACTACTAACCAACAAGTGGAGCTCTTTATAGGTTAAGAGCAAGCCACATTCATTTTTGTTTGCAAAACCTGATGGAAATGATGGCTTTTCAGCAACAGAAAACATGGAGAGTAAAAAAGAGGTCAATGGAGGTGGGACATGAGGGATTGACTAATATATCTGGAAAACTCAAATGAAATAACAACTAACTAAAATAGAACCCTGCACACCCTACATCTCCCCAAAATTTTGCTGAGAAATAGCAAGTGGAGATGGGACTGAAAGCATAAACTAGCCTTGCCTATTCTCATGGGCAAGATTCCAAACACAATATTTCTTCTCACTCCCCTCCAGGCTCAAACACTAGCCAAAAAAGCTAACACTAGACAAGCTACAGCAGCAGCAGCAGCAGAGATGGCCCCAGGAGCAGCAGAAGCAACACAGGTGTGCAGGAGTTGGGCTAACCAAAACGGAATTCAGTCTTCTTCAAGTTGTTGATCTGTAGCAAAGCTACTCCAAACTTGGTGCAATTTCAATTATTACTCTCTAATTTTTACATCAACACATAGAGAAGAGCTTCTTCTAACTGGAAGAAAAAAAACAACAATAAAAATTATCCTTCTAGTGCCTTTGTCATTCTGTATACACTCTGCATCAACCCTGGCTGGTTTGGCTCAGTGGATTGAGCGTCGGCCTGCGAGCTAAGTGTCGCTGGTTCGATCTTCCAGTCAGGGCACATCAGAGAAGGAAAACTCTGACTCCAAAAAACCTCCGCTGCCTTGCGGCATACCTCTTCAGGGGAAAGGCTAAGGGAGTAAACCCCGACAGAAAATCCGGAGCCGGAGTCCCTAAGGCGGTTTGACGTTGTAGTCAACACCGGCAACTCCTGCGGTGCACCTGAAGCCAAGCTGTATTGACTCCGTCTTTCCCTTGGATCCTTCAGCTGCGAAGAGAGGGGGGGTCTGCTGCATGGGCAACAGCAGACCCTCCATATCACCCTGCCCAGGCTCTGTAGCTTCAGCTTCACTGGAGAGGACACTCCAGCGTCATTGCAAGATGTCGATTTAACACGGGAGGAGACATATACCGTGTCACTCCCGAGTCGGACTGCACAGCCATTCTCGGCGGTGCAGATAGACTCTTAAGAAGCTACACCATCGTCTCCTGAGACGGACGGCTGCCGACGATACACTCTGCATTATATAATAAATTAAGTTAGATCTGTAAAGAAGGGAAACAGCACACATTCAAGAAAAAAAAAATCAACAGAAACCGATAGAGATACATGAAATACTGGAACCACAAGATGAGAAATTTTAGTTATTGTAAATATTTATATATATTTAAATATGAAAATGACAAGAATTAGTAAACAGTGAATCTCAGCAATAGACTGAAACTATAAACACAGATCATTAGAAATTTTATGTATATTTAGAAATATAGGGTTAATTAATGTATCCACTTGTTTCTGTACTTACCTAAGTTGAGTTCTTCAAGAGCTTTTTACATTTCAACCACACCTTTCAATTTTGGGGATAAATTCATTCATAGTATTTCCTTCTTGGGCATTTAGCATCTAAAGAATCTGGGATAGTATCCCCTCTTTCATTCTTGATAATGGCAATTTGTGGGGTTTTTTAATCATTTGTTCTTTAACCAGTATTTTTGAAGTTATCAATTTTCTTAATTTTTTCAAAGGACCAGCTGGTGGACACAATGATTTTTTTATTGTTTGTTTTCTGTTTCACTGATTTCTGTTCTTTCCTTTCTTATTTTCATCTTTTTTCTTTGGTTTAGTTTGCCCTTCTTTTCATTGTCTCTCTTAAAAAAATATATTGAATTTATGGGGTGTCAGTGGTTGATAAAATTATATAGGTTTCAGGTGTACAATTCTAGAATACATAATTTCTATATTGTATTGTTTACCACCACCAAGTCAAGTCTCTTTCCATCACCATTTATCCCCTCCTTACCTTGAGTAACTGTTATCTAAATTACATGTAATAAAAAAAAATAAAATGAAAGCGCTGGCCAGGTGGCTCAGTTGGTTGGAGCACCAAAAGGTCATGGGTTCAGTTCTCAGTTAGGGCACATATGTAGGTTGTGGGTTCAGTCTCTGGTTGTGGTGTGTACAGGAGACAACTGATCAATGTTTCTCTGTTACCTCGATGTTACTCCTTTTCTCTCTCTCTCTCTACCGTCCTCTCTCCAGATGAGTCTGGTTAAAGGTTTGTCATTCTTGTTTATCTCTTCAAAGAAAGAGCTCTTGATTTTGTTGATATTTTGTTTTTGTTTTTTTTTTAGGCTCTATTTTATTTATTTCTGTCTGGTCTTTATTATTTCTTCTATTTATTTTGAATTTTGTTGCTTTATTTCTAGTTCCATTAAGTATAAAATTAGGTTGTTTATTTGAAATTTTTCTTATTTTTTGAGGTAGGCCTGTAATGCTATGTCTCTCTCTCTTAGGATTGCTTTCACTCTGTTCCACGAATTTGGGGTAGTTGTGTTCTCATTTTCATTTGTTTCAAGGTATCTTTTGATTTCTTTTCCTTTATTTTTTGTTAGCCCATTCATCATTTCATTGTTTAGTAACATATTATTTAGCCTCCATGTCTTTGTGTGTTTTTCAGTTTCTTTTCTTCTGATTGATTTCTAGTTTCATACCATTCTGTTCAGAGAAGATATTTGATATGTTTTCAATCTTCTTAAATTCATCGAGACTTGTTTGATTTCCTAATGTGATATATCCTAGAAGATGTTCCATGTGCACCTGAAATTACTGTATATTTTGCTTCTTTGGAGTGACATCCTCTAAGCAGGGGTCTCTAACCTCCCTCCTCCCTGTCTGTGGATGTCATTACCACCTGAGCTCCCCCTCCTGTCTCCACCCTCTCCATCCTGGTCCATGGAAAAATTTTTCTTTCACAAAACCGGTCTCTGGTGCCAAAAAGGTTGGGGACCACTGCTAAAGACATCAATTAAATCCATCTGATCTAGTGTGTCACTTAAGGACACTGTTTCCTTATTGATTTTCTGTCTGGAAAATCTAACTATTGATGTCAATGGGGTGTTCATTGCTTTTTAAGCAGAGCTTTTAATAATTGGATTTAATCTTTCTTGTATCAAACTTTCCCTGTTTTCTTTATGATACATTCTTTGACCCACTTACAAACCATATAGTTTCTATAACTGCTTTCAAATTAAGTATTTAATAAAGTTATATTTAGTCTATTATGGAATATAACTAATGTATATTTTATTTTATATTTTTGATTTTTTAAAAATAGTTACCAAACCAACATACTAAGCCATGCTATCTTTACTAATTAATTATTTTAAGTATTTGGCAATGATTATTATTTATTTCAAAAAGTTGAGGTTGTACCATATTTTCAATTTATTATAAGTCATCATAAGACTAATACCAGATATTACCAAGAACTTACAAGAAAATTATAGCTAATCTTATGAACATAGACACAAATATTTTTAATAATATGTTAGTATAGTAAATTCAGTAAGATACAAAAATAAAAAATAATTTTAACTAAGTAGAGTGAATTTCAGGAATGTAATATAATCAATCATTATAATTTTGAGACTGATGGATGGCCAAGAAACCTATATGATCTTCTCTGTAGTCATTGAAAAGAACCACAGTAATCAACACTTCTTTATGTTAAAAACTCCCAGCAAACTAGGAATAGAAGGAAATTGCTTCAACTTGATAGAAGACATCATACTTAATGGTAAAATATTGTGTGTGTTCCACCTAAGAATGCCTACTGTAAATAATAAAAAAGGCACATCAACCACTTTAAAAATGGTAAAATAATTTGGACTTGCCACACATACACACAAATGATATACAAATAGTTACTGAGTTTGTGAAAAGATGATTGTTATAATTAGGTACTAGGGAAATATAAATTAGAATCATAAGATTCCACTGCACTTCCAATAGGATATCTAAAATACAAATAGTACCAAATGATGACTAGGATAATGAACAACTAAATGTCTCATGTATTACAACATGAAATGTAAAATTCTATAGCCACAGTGAAACAGTTTAAGAAACAGTTAAATATACAGCAGTCTTAAATCTAGCAGTTTCACTCAGGAATTTACATACAAAAATTAAAACATATATTTGCTAAAAGATGTATTGTATAGGAATGCCTATAGTAGCTTCATTGATAATGTCCCTAATTTAGAAACAATTCAAATTCCCAACAGAGGATGAATAAACAAATTGTGGTTTATTCATACAAGAAATATTTCCTCCCTAAAAGTAACAAGATACTGACCCACACAAACACATGGAAACATTTTTAAAACATCACATTGAATGAAAGAATCCGGACCCAAAAGAACTAAACTGTAGGATGGTAAAGTGAAGCATGAATGCCTATAGTTGGGAAGGAAATGGACTGGGAAAAGATGTAAGGGAACATTTTATGGTGATGTTAATGCTCTATAACTGTACTGGGATATTGGGTGTGAGGAAAAATAATTTTTCCTCTACCCTCCTATGTTCTTGGCTAAGACCCCTGTAATAAAAGAAAAATTAATAAGAGAGAAACAAGAAGTTTAATAACATGTATACTCTATACAGATGGGAGATTCCAGTAAAACTGAGTAACTCTTTTGAAATGGCCCAAGCCACCACCTTAAAATCCATCTCCAGCTAAAGAAAAAGAAAGATGTTGGGGGATGTGGGAGAGACCAGTTAAGGGAGGTTATAGGACAAATCACAGTAAAAGAAGATATTGTTGTTAACTGGACTTAAGACCCTGCATTTTTCATTGATAAGAGTTTCTACAAATTTAGAATCATCTTTCCTTTCCTGATATAGAGAGGAAGACTCCCTTAAAAATATCTATTTCCGTTATAAACATAAATGTCTCTTTAAAGGATAACTTCTCAGTTTTCAGAGCTTCTTGCATGTCTGCAGTGTCTTAAAAATGACCAGCTCAAAATAATTGTTCTGTGAAAAGGGCATACTTTGAGGTGGTTATTCGGTTCCCCTTCAAATATATGGGCATATAATTTTAAAATTAATTATTTAT
This sequence comes from Furipterus horrens, assembly GCF_987537825.1. Taxonomy (NCBI): domain Eukaryota; kingdom Metazoa; phylum Chordata; class Mammalia; order Chiroptera; family Furipteridae; genus Furipterus; species Furipterus horrens. Next base: position 132,253,374 of record NW_028327173.1, on the reverse strand, counting down.
ACACTTTATTATATACTATTATATCTCAATTTTTTGAATAATCTATAAAATCTGTTTAAAGTCTTTTTTAAATCTATATTTCATTATAGAGAGATTACATTTTTTGTTTAGTAACATTTAAATTTCTGCTTTTGTAAAGTTCTTATGTAGCATATTTATTATTAATTTTCCTTACAACTATTTTTTCTAGTTAGACATTTTAATATATGTAAATTTTTACAAGTTTAGCATATATGAAAGAAGGTGAAGTGTTGGTTCATTTTAAGGACATAGCTTTGGTGCTAGATAAGTTATGTTCAAATCTAGTTCTGCTGCTCGCTTTCTTGATTTGTAAAACTTGGATGATAATAAATTGGCATAAAATTGGGATAATAAACAATGTTAGAGGGTAGTTGTAACTATTAAATATATTGATATAAAAATGTATAAAATAGTGTCCACACACACTAAGGGCTATGAATTTTGACCATTAATTTTGTGTATATATATATATGTATATATACACACACATAAACATTTTATATACACAGGGGTGGGAAAAAGTAGTTATGCAGTTGTAATACAAATAAATAATACAATAATTAATAAATAATGCAACTTGCATTACTTGCAAATCTTGCATATTCACAATTTAAACCTACTTTTCCTAATGCTTATATGAATTGAAGACATGCTCTGAGGTGGAAAAAATAAGAAAAGGGTCTTAAATATGAGAGTTGCAAGGAGTTGATGCTGAAAGACATGCATTGCTAGAAAAACAAGATTGTAAACTTCCATCATTCATTTTCTAATTGGTGGGGCAACCTGACTTTGAAGGGTCTGTTGACTCGCATTAGTCAGTGGAGCTGTAAGAATAACAATGGGTAGTTTTGGGTGACTGGAGGTCAGCAGGTAGTCAGGCAGGGGATATGGTCAGCAGGGGAGAGGGGTCACAGGGGAGGAGCCAATGCCTCAGTTTCCCTTGGAGTGTGCAAAATAAAATGGTAAAGGTGGTTTTATGGTGAAATGGACAATGCAGGGCATGCAGTTTTTCAGGTACACAGAGCCAGAGTTTCAATGCAAAACGGCCTAGTCACTCCAGCAGGGTCAAAGATCAAATTGCAGAAGAGTCTAGATATTCAGTCACAAAATGACGAGATTAGAATCTTCAGCCTTGACTTCTAAAATAGCTTTTTCTTTGTTCATTAAGGTTTTAGGTCTTATTATATCTTTAAAAATGCAAATAGTGGCACTATTTACAATAGCCAAGTTCTGGAAGCAGCTTAAGTGCCCATAAGTAAATGAGTGGATCAAAAAACTGTGGTACAGTTACACAATGGAATACTACACAGCAGAATGAAAGAAGGAATTCCTACCCTTCACGACAGCATGGATGGAACTGGAGAGTATTACATTTAGTGAAATAAGCCAGTCGGTGAAAGATAGATATCATATGATCTCACCTGTAAGAGGAATATAATGAACAAAATAAACTAATGAGCAAAATAGAAACAAGGATATAGAAACAGAACAGACTGAAAGTGATTGAAAGTGGTGATAATGGTGGCAAGAAGGGGAAAGGAATAGACAAAGAGCATGTATGATTGACCCATGGATGTGGACAACATTGAGGGAATTGACTGTGGGAGCCGGAGGGGGGTGGGGTGAAGGGTGCAGGAGGGCAAAGAGGAAAAAATTGGGACAATATAATAGAATAACAATAAAAATGCAAATAATACTGTGGCAAAAGAATTTTGGGAGGTCTGCATTTAACACTACTCAAAAGACTTATTAACTAAGGATACATCTGAGGCTTTAATATTGACACAGTGTATTGTGAATGTGCAAATGGAGGATTTGCAGTATGCAACATTTCCCAACATTAGTTTTAAAAGATCTTTTTTAAATGGAATATCCTAAATATTATTGGTTCTGTGAAAGAAGCTTTAAGAAATCATGTTCCTGGTGCCTAATTAGTACAGCGTTTTACACATAAAAATGTAGTAAATCAAAGCGTTGGCTATCGTGTCAAAAAATAGCTACATTAAAAACTTGCCTCTGTGCATACTAACTGTGAACTTGGGCAACATATTCAGCATCTCTAAATTCTACTCACAGAGCAGAGTGATTCCAGTAGAGCAGAGTGGCTAGATTATATAGTAAGCTCCCAGTAAAAGCTGTTTTTGTCACCAACTCATCATCATTATCCTCTAAATAATATTTGTTGAAGGCTGTATTAGACGTTTGTTCTGGTTCCCATGTGCATTTAAGATGGTCATTATGGAGAACTATTAATTAATGTGGTTGTTTTTTTAGTTTCCTACAGATTTCCAATAAATTGGAAAGTTGCTTCTATTACATGAAGTAGCAAGACTGTGCAAAAAGTCACAAAATTTTCTAGAATACTTTCATTATACTGAACAAATATCTGGCTAAAATAGAATTTGGATACATTTTTAAATGTTATCTAATTTTCAGCATTGGTACCCAGAGAATTATGTTAAATATGTTCACATAGATGTTTAAACTGGCATCACAATTGCTATTTCTCTTTGTAGCCATGTTTACATGGTAATTTTATTAAAATTTTTTCATGAAACATGGTTCCTCAGATTTCTCTGCCATTTCTTATTCCTAAAATGCTTTAACTTCTGATTACTCTTTTTCAAAATGTGCGGGGAAAGCTGCTTTCTGTCTCAAATCACCCTGACTTCTTGAAGCCCTAACAGTCATTATTCTGAAATTATATGCATATTTTATCTTGTACATATTCGTTGAAATAACAATAGAAACATTGTGTAGTAGTTGCTTGCTTACATGGCAGTTTTCCTAATAAATTCTAAGTTTCTTGAAAACACAAGCATTTTTAAGTGTTTATGTTTCCAGTGAATACTGCATGTTATAGGTACTCAAATAATGCTTGTTATTAATGTTTTTTAAAATTTTTAAACATTTTGATAGTTAAATGGTTCTAAATCCTTTTTCTGCAAATACGTTTGTTTTCATCCTTGCTTTACTTAAATACATAAATTTGACTAGATCATAATTATTTTATACCGTGTTGTTTCCCAGATATATAAGCTTAATTTGTTTTTTGAATAATTACATATATATTTTTATCAACTTCTTCATTTTCTAATTAAAAAGTAGATAGCTAATACAAATTTCTTTTAAATTCCAAATTATATTGTTATTGTATTAATATTTTTATTGAAGGTATACACACATTCATATCATACATGTAAAAGTCAATGAAGTAAAAAAAAAATTAATATCTCCACAAAATCTCCTCCCAGATCAAAAAATAGAAAATTACCAGTACCATACAACCTCCCTTTTACAATGTACTCCTTTCTAATCACAAATTCCTCTACCCTAAAGAAACGCTTGTTCTGACTTCCAAATGAGATAGACTGATGGATTCATTTTACCTGTTGTTAAACTCCATGTAAATGGAATCTACCTTATTAGTTCTTTAATGGCTGGCTTCTTTCATTTTTTCTTGATGAGCCTGGCTAAAGTCTTGTTGATTTTGTTTATTTTTTCAAAGAACCAGCTCCTACTTTTGTTGATCTTTTGAATTGTTTATTTAGTCTCTATGTCATTTAATTCTGCCCTGATCTTAATGATTTCCTTCCTTCTACTTGACCTGGGCTTTGCTTGTTGTTCTTCCTCTACTTCTTGTAGCCATAGGGTTAAATTTTGTATGAGAGATTCTTCTAGCTTTTTTAGGTAGGCCTGTATTGCTATGAACTTTCCTCTCAGGACTGCTTTCGCTGTATCCCATAGGTTTTGAGTTGTTGTGTGTTCATTATCATTAGTTTCCAGAAACTTTTTGATTTCTTCCTTGATGTCATTGTTCGTCATCGTCGGCAGCCGTCCGTCTCGAGAGACGATGGTGTAGCTTCTTAAGAGTCTATCTGCACCGCCGAGAATGGCTGTGCAGTCCGACTCGGGAGTGACACGGTATCTGTCTCCTCCCGTGTTGAATCGACATCTTGCGATGACGCTGGAGTGTCCTCTCCAGTGAAGCTGAAGCTACAGAGCCTGGGCAGGGTGATATGGAGGGTCTGCTGTTGCCCATGCAGCAGACCCCCCCTCTCTTCGCAGCTGAAGGGTCCAAGGGAAAGACGGAGTCAATACAGCTTGGCTTCAGGTGCGCCGCAGGAGTTGCCGGTGTTGACTACAACGTCAAACTGCCTTAGGGACTCCGGCTCCGGATTTTCTGTCGGGGTTTACTCCCCTAGACTTTCCCCTGAAGAGGTATGCCGCAAGGCAGTGGAGGTTTTTTGGAGTCAGAGTTTTCCTTCTCTGATGTGCCCTGACTGGAAGATCGAACCAGCGACACTTAGCTCGCAGGCCGACGCTCAATCCACTGAGCCAAACCAGCCAGGGACATGTCATTGTTAACCCATTCATTATTTAATAGCATGTTATTTATTCTCCATGAGTTTGAATGTTTTTGACTTTTTTTCCTTGAGGTTGATTTCCAATTTTAAGCCATTGTGGTCTGAGAAGATGCTTGATATAATTTCATATTCTTGAATTTGTTGAGTCTTGTTTTGTGTCCTACCATGTCTATCTTTGAAAATGTTCCATGTGCACTTGAGAAGAATGTATATTTTGCTTTTTGGGGGTGAAAATTTCTATATATATTGACTAAGTCCATTTGATCTGGAGTGTTGTTCAGTGCCTCAATATCTTTGGTGTTTCTTTGCTTCAAAGATCTGTCCATTGTTGAAAATGGGGTGTTAAATTCCCTTACTATGAGTGTGTTGCTGTCTATATCTTTCTTGGAATCTTTCAAAATTTTCCTTACATATTTAGGTGCTCCTAAGTTGAGTGCATATATATTTATAGGGTTATATCTTCTTGATTAATTTTTGCCTTAAGTATTATAAAATGTCCTTCTTTGTCTCTTTTTATGGCCTTTGCTGTGAAATCTGTTTTTCTGATATAAGTATTGCTACCCCAGCTTTTTTTTCATGTCCATTTGCTTGAAATACTTTTTTCCATCCCCTCACTTTCAGTCTGTGTAGATCTTTTGTTCTAAGATGGGTCTCTTGTAGACAGCATATATGTGGGTCATCCTTTCTAATCCATTCAGCTACCCTGTGTCTTTTGATTGGAGCCTTTAATCCATTTACATTTAAGGTTATTACTGATAAGCACTTATTCATTGTCATTTTCCCCCATTGTACTCATGTTCTTCTCTGTCTCTCTCTGTTCCTTCATCTTCTTAAAGCAGACCCTTTAGCATCTCTTGCATTGCTGGTTTGGTGGAGATGTATTCTTTTAGCCTTCTTTTGTCTTGGAAACTCCTTATTTCACCTTCCATTTTGAATGAGAGCCTTGCTGGGTGGAGTATTCTTGGTTGTAGGCCTTTGTTTTTCATTGTTTGGAATATTTTTTGCCATTCCCTTCTGGCTTGTAGTGTTTCTGCTGAGAAATCTGATGATAGCCTTATTGGAGCTCCCTTGTATGTTATTAGTTGTTTCTCTCTTGCTGCTTTTAGGATTCTCTCTTTGTCTTTGAATGTTGCCATTTTAATTATGATGTGTCTTGAAGTGGGCCTGTTGGGGTTCATCTTCTTTGGGACCCTTTGTGCTTCCTGGACTTGCGTGACTCTTTCTCTCCTACGTTAAGGAAGTTTTCTGTCATTAGTTTTTCAAAGAGGTCTTCTATCCCTTGCTCTCCTTCTTCTCCTTCTGGAATTCCTATGATACGGATGTTATTACGTTTCATGTTGTCCTGCAGCTGTCTTAGAGCCTCTTCAGTCTTGTTCAGTCTTTTTTCATTTTGTTGCACTGTCTGGGAGTTTTTGTGTACGTTGTCCTCCAGCTCGCTGATCCGATCTTCTGCTTCATCTAGCCTGCTTTTAATTCCTTCTACTGTGTTCTTCAATTCAGAGATCGTATTCTTCATTTCCTCTTGGCTCTTATTGATACCTTCTATGTCCTTTTTCATGCTGGTGTAATTCTCAGTAAGTTCCTTGTAGTTTTTCTGGAGTTCCCTGTAGTTTCCCTGGAGTTTTTTGTAGTTTCCGCTGAGCTCATTGAGCTTCTCCATAATCCATGTTTTGAATTCCATATCTGATAGTTTGCTCCCCTCTATTTCATTTAGCACTCTTTCTGGGGATTCTACCTTTCCTTTCGATGGGGGGTTGTTTCTCTGTCTCCCCATTTTTGTGACTCCTATTGTTTGTTGGTGCTTCTTAGAATGATCTGCACTTCCTGGATCTACCCCTGGTGGCGTCAGATCCTGTACCAGTCTGGGCCTAGGCAGCCTGTTGGAGACTTCCAGGGATCTACTGCTGTTGTCTGGCTTCTTTAGTTGTTAATCTATTCAATCTGTGATTAGCTGTCAGGATTAAGGACCGTGGGTGTGGCAGCTTAATTCCTGTAGGCAGGGCTTTTGCTTCCCCTCAAAATGACATCACTTGGAGGGGAATGGTCTGCCTGCAGCACTGGGGATGAGTCAGCACTGGGACCTGGTCGGCTGCTCCCCCAGTTCTCCCCTCGAAGCCACCGCGCCAAACTCTCCCCAAGTGTCTTCAGTCCTCTCTGCCTTCCCTCTGCTTGAGCCAAGGGTAAGTGGGAGCCAAAATATTTTCGTATGTGATCCACTTAAGAGCTCTTTTCCTCCCGCTGTTTCTCTCCAGCTAGCAAGAAACCCTGTCTGTAAGATTTTTTATGATAGCTATATCCTAGCAATTCTTTTATTTATACTATTATGTATTGTTGTATTTATGAATATATCACAGCTTTTCTCTTATATGGTTAGGTTTTTTGAGATGCTGCTATTTTGATGGTGGTATTAAAAGGAGTGTCATCATGCATGCTCTTACACATGTCTTGTGATGTACACATGCAAGCATTCCTAGGAACGAAATTGCTTGGTCATCAAATATGTGTCTGTTCATCTTTATACTAGATACCACTAAATCGTTTTCTCACCTGATGTACCAAATTACATTTCCACCAGCAAAATAAAAGACTTCCGGTTGGTCTAGTTCTTTTGTACACTTAGTATTATCTGTCATTTTTTTCCATTCTAAAGGGTGTTATATGTCATTTTATTTTTAAAGTATATTTTATTGAATTATAAAATATATATTATATAGACATACATTTTATTATATTATAATTATATATTTTATTTGATTATTTATAGGTATGTCATATCTGTATATAAAAACTGTAATTCATAGGCGTATAGCTCTATGCATTTTGACAAAGCTAGCACATTCTTATAACTAGCACCCAGCTCAAGAAGCAACATTACCTTTACTTCACCATTTGTGCCCTCCATCAGTCATCCCCTTCCCAAAGGAATCAGCATTCTAGTTAAAAGATAAAAAACATTTACTTCCTATGTTACTGTGTCTGATAATGTTAACTTTCACCTAGAGTCTTAGTTTCCTCAAGTTCTTTTGTTTTTTTAATTGCTGAAGTTGTTTCTTTCCTTGGGAGGTCTTTCCTCTAGATGTGGTTTCTGCAGTAGAAGGTTCTATTTGCCTTCACTGCCTATCTGTGATTTCTACACTAAAATATCACAAAAGTTTTCTTTTAGGAAGTCATTTTCAACAACTTTGACATACTGAAAAATTATTGAGAGGATATTAATTATTGTTTATTGATTAATTATCAATATAAAATATATTTGGAATAGACTTTAGTAGCAGATTACTACTAAGAAAATATAGTTTATACCTTCAGGGAGAAGGTGTGTCACTGTAAAAAATAGGGAATATAGATATTTAATAGAATACTTAATTTGTATATCTGTTATCTCTATCTATCCATCTACCTGTCTATATCATTTAACCTCTGTGTGTAATGTGACAGATTTCACTTGTGATATCTCAGGGAGGCTTTGCATAGTGACTACAAACAATCCAATAAATTTAGATAAACTTCAGTTCATCAGTTGTGCTTGGCCAACTCCTAATATTATTGGTTATCTATTTTCTAATCAATGATCTCTCCAGATTAAACTTTACATATACATAACAAGAATTGTAATGAGTTACATGTACATATATAACTGAATAATATGTTCAGTTTTTTGAATAACCATACACTTAAACTGGATATTAAAATGATAGAAATGAAAGTTCTCAATTTTTCAGTAATGCAACTTGCTCCAAAAAAATGGAAATGTGGTTTTGCATTGATATGGCAATTCTAAATCCTGCCCTCAGGCAGCAGCTGAACACTGTGCTTTATTAGCCACCAAGAATTTGTTGCACTGCAGGCTAAATTTGATAGTTAAAGGACAGCAATGTTAATACTAATGTTCAAAGTGTTGGTCTGGAGGGAAGGCACTAATTGACCTCATGAGGTTAAGCTATAAAAATAATGTCTTTCAGTTTGAGTATTAAAACATTTCAGACAGAGCTTCAAATGCTCTTGTTAGAGTGATTAATAACACAATCGTGGAGATCAAAGCTAAGGCATCCACACCCTTGTTTTATTAATCACTGTGTACGGATGTGAAAACTGGACTGTGAAGAAGGCTGAGAGGAAACAAAAATGAGTCATTTGAAATCTGGTGCTTGAGGAAAGCTCTATGGATACCCTGGACTTCCAGAAAGATGAACACTTGTCCTGGAACAAATTAAGCCTGAAGCGTTCCTAGAGGCCAAAATGACAAAACTGAAGCTGTCCTACTTAGGGTAATTATGAGAAGGTAGGTTTTTGTGGAAAAGGCAATAATGCTGGAAAAAATAGAAGGCCATATGAAAAGAGGAAGACAAGATATGAGATGGATTGACTCTATAAAGGAAGCCATAGCCATGAGTCTAGTCACCAGGGGTCAGAGCTGACTCACTGGAACTCAACACATACAACACAATCCAAAACTGGTTTTCACTCAGTTTACCTGAGAGAAAGTTGTTTTCAATTAGACTCTAAAATTGAAAAGAAATTAAGAAGAGTAAATCTCAGATACTCTTCCCACCTTTCTCCTTCACACCATTCACCCATGTATGATACATACAGATTCAGATACATTCCCATGTACCCCTGGTGTGTGTCTCCTTGAAGATCATGTGCCTCATTTTATTGAATTTCACCTTCCCCTCATTATATGAGAAGATACCTTTAAATCATAGAAACTGAATATGGACTATGTTTTCCCATAAACTCTAGTAAATCATTGATTTAACTATTTTTTTACATTTCCGAATAAGCTGTTGACAATTAAACATTACTAAACTTCATTTTTAAAGGTAGATTAACATTTCTTTTTTTCTCATTTTTAAAATCCTGGCAAGAGCAGTCAGAAAATAAAAGCATGAGAAACTAATAAATAGTCCTGTTATGTAGAAAAAAATCTGTCGATGGCTTTAAAATTTCTGATAGTTCATATAAATTATGTCATTAATAATCATAATAATTTCTGAAATAAATATTGTCATCCTGAAGTAATAGCTAAGAAATATAGTTGCCTGTAATAGCTGAACCTGAAAATCTGAAAAGCTCTACTTTACCTAGCTAGTAAGTACTAAGATTGGGGCCTCAATTTTAGTTCCTCTGATTTTTAAAGAGTTTTGCTATGAAAAAGCTATAAGTAATAAAACATTGAATTCTGTACCTTTAGATAAAAATATATATTTATGTAATTGAACCTGAAACCACACTGTTTAACTCCCATACTCATCTTTATTTTTTATTATTTAAATTTTTTTTTTTAAATCCTCACCCAAAGAAAAGTTTATTGATTTTAGAGAGAGAGGAAAGTAGAGAGAAGAGGAAGAGAAACATTGATTAGTTGCCTCTTCTATGCACTGCAGCCAGGGATTGAACCCACAACCTAGGTATGTGCCCTGACTGGGAATTGAACCCACAACCTTTTGGTGTATGGAACAATGCTCCAACTAACTAAGCTGCCTGGCCAAGGCTTTCATTTTTATTTTTGTCATTACATGTAATTTAGATAAAGCTGATAGACACCTCATCAGCCTAAATGTCTCACTGGAGAAGTTTAATTTCACGGTCCTGTTTATTTCTCCAGTATGGTTAAATGAGCAAAAAATATAATTATATTTTATATGAGATTTTATATGTTTGAAGATGCTTCTTTTATATATAATTAATCCTAACTAAATATAACATCTTAGTCCAAATTTTCTGGAAGTAAAAATTTGATCAACAACTTTCAAAAATTCTTGGGCAATATATCCATAACCATGTAAACCAACAATTCTTTTTCAAGGTATGTAGCCAGCAGTAGCTCTAATCATAAATCTGTACATGAAAGCATGTAAATAAATACTTATAGCAGCACTATTTATATCAGCATTAAATTAGAAACATCCTATATGCTCATGAAAATAGGAGTGGTAAATGAATTTTGATATATTCAGAAAATGAATGAGAAATAATGACCTTCTACTACACATAAACTATAGAATAGTCACAAATATGAAAATGAATGAAAAGAACATATGTAAAAAATACATACTGTAGGCTTTTGTTAGGATAGAATTCAGTAACATTGTATGTTCCAAATTTGAATTCTCTACCAAACATTATATTGTTTTTATATGCATACTTCTAGTATTGGAAAACTCATTGCTTCAAATGTTATTTGGAACCACATACATGATACTATATAGAAAGGAATTACCCTATAATAGAATAATTATCTCCCACACAAAAGAGGGAAAAATCTAACTTTCAAAACATCATAAGATGAACTTTGACAAATAGTTTATTAAATGCACTTGGTAATTGGTGAAAGAGCTGAAAACCTTAAAATATGAACCTAGAGGGCATTAGAGATAGTTTGTTTTGAAAAGATACAGGTTCAGTGATACAATATTAATCACATAGCATTTGAGAGCATGTTGTGATAGAGCAATTGGATATTGAGGTTGGCTACTAAAACCTATGGCTAGGTGCTCAGATCTTGGTTCAGTACAAAACCTGAACTATCAGCTCTCAAAGATTGAATAGGCTGCCTCCTAAAGGAAAAAATGTCTCCCAACATGGAAGGGTTTTAGGCCAAGGTTGCAACTCAAATATGTAAATATGGCTTAAATCAACTTCCATGGAGCTTGTTCATCTAGAAGTGTTGTGCAAGTAAATTTTTTTAAAATGAAAGTTCTTCATTTGAATTAAATTTGACCACTTTTACTATTTTTTAGAGTTTTTTTATGCTTCCTTTCATTAGCACATGGAGAGTTATTTTTACCTTATAGAGTAAAATATAAAAACATATGTACATCAAGGCATAATGTGGCCAGGGGGAGGGGGGAGAGAGAGGAGGGAGGTAAGTACAGGAAGGATCTAGTCAAGGAACTACTATAAATGACCCATGGACATGGACAATGGGGTGGGGATTGATTGGGAGAAGGGGTGGGGGAGAAGCAATGGGGGAAAAGTGGGGCAACTGTAATAGAAAAAAATAAATAAGTTAAAAGACATAATGTGGCAAATCTCCAGAAACTTCAGTAATATTGATGTTGATGGACCAAACATTTACATCTTTAGGAGGATAAATGAGAAGTCACAGATCTAGAACAATAATCACCTTGAACTTGTGCTGCTACACAGGTATGGGTTTTAATATCATCTCAGGCAGGGAAATGCTTTCAGGCATGTTTTCTCAGTCAGGAGTTGAGAGCATATGCGCAATGCCAGACACCAGCAGCTAGCCTTTGGCTGGTTGAGAGAGAAAGTCATAGTAAACCTGGGTTTGAAACCAAATGTTGTGCCAGAGGCTATCTGGACTTATGCTTAAAATATATGTTACATTTCAAAAGGAAGGTTGAAAGCCACAGAAGTAAAAAACATTAAAAAGAGAAATTTGGTATTTTATATTATTTCTTCTCTATAATAGCTGATAATTGATATTTCAAAGGCACCATTTGCCTTGAATTGAAATTATGTTTATTTTGAACAATTAATGAAATTATCTATGAGCATGTTTTAAAAATATAAATTACAAATAAGAGAATTAAAATTAATAGTCTATATGATAAAAATTTTGTTTCTTGTTTCCAGTTGTTCTTTTATAATGAAGACTAGGAACAAAATTCTTTCCTGCTTCACCTAAAAAAATGCTCATTGAAACAATGATCTACGTAGATATATGTCTTAAGCACAATCATGTAACTCTGGAAACTGCATACATTTCTTATATGTTTATGTTAAGACTTGTGAAATTTACCCAAGAAAGCAGTGCCATCTAAAAATGTGTTAACTGATGTTTGGAGAGAAAGAAACCAATGAAAATGTTCTCATATTGTCTCAAAAAAAAAAAAAAAAGAAGAAAAGAAAAGAAAAAGAAAAGGTGTTTACCAGTAATATAAGCTACATATTAGCAAGTTTATTTTCAACTAGTAAAATTAAATCTATCATCTATTTATCTATCTATCTATCTATCTATCTATCTATCTATCTATCTATTTCCTATTAAGTTCAAATATGTAGAAAGGAAAGCCATGTACATTGGCATAGGCCAGTGTATGTAAGAAAGTATTTTCTCATAAAGTTAGAATCTATATTAATTTTTAAAACAAGATATGACAGTGTTAACAACTGAATTAAAATTTGTCCCTTTTTTTCAACATCTATCCTTTCTATTTCTATTAAACTGTCAAAGTCCTGTGTCACTTCAAAAAACAAATAATATAGTTCATATTAAAATTCTATTTTAGATTTAATTTTGTTCTACAAATTAAAATGCTCACAATGTAAAAAAAGAAAAAAACAATGACAGGAAAAAAATGAAGTTAACTTTTTAAAAGTGAGTTTCTTGAAAAGGCATAGAATTAATATGTGAGAACAGCCCAATGGTGTCATTGTAAGTATTATCAGAAATTTATATATGGGAATTGGTGTGAACAACATTCTAAAACACTGATTTCTATATTTAAATACTTTCTTCAGCATCTATTGTTATTAGGTCCAAAGCAAACAAACCTAGAGATGATGTAGGGGAGGCTGATGATAATCATAGATGCTAGCTAATGAATGTATACATTTCCGATGTGTGATTATCAAAGATTATGCTATCAGTTATTTAACACTCACTTTAGTCCTAAGAAGGACTAAAGCCATGCCTAATGTACAATAGTACCATATAAATGTTACTGACTCAATATTATAGGTTATATAATCATCATATTCAAATAAAACAACTATGGCTAAAAGTTTTATTTAAAACTTTTAGAATCATGGCATACAACTGATATTTGCTTACTTTAGTATTTTTTACTTGATTATGCATCCCTATAATTTAAGATAATGGCTCCTATTAAAAGCCCATTTCATTCTCCTTTTACTTTAGGCCTAATTGAAGGACAGAAAAGAAGGTTGAAATAGCACAGAGGATATAATATTTTTGTTAGCTCCAGAATAAATATTGTTTGTTGCTTGGAGTGACAACTAAATTCATGGTCTTGTGAATTAAGTGCACTGCTTTGAGCTTGCATGAACCTGGAGAGGAAATTTCCTGTCAGCAGCATCTATATCTCTGACTCAATTTTAGGTAACTTTGGGTCAGAAATGCTGCTTTGGAGAAATAGCATGAAATACAGCATCTTATTTTTATCAATGTTACTTTTTTTTTATAAAGAGACAAGACTTTCTTTTATTTTTGCCAAATTCCATATATAATAAAAAGTTCTACTTCAAATAAATGCATTATTAATTTTCAGATATAAGGTTACTCTTTTTTTTCCTGCCTTTAACTTTGCCACAAAAATTACAGTGAACTATCTGAAGCAAATACACTACTAAGAAAACTGAAGCTTGATGACATATTTCATAGCACTGTGATACAATAACTTACTTTGTCAGCACCATCCTTTTATTTCTCATAGAACCTTGAACTTGGGAGAAATAAAATGGCTTCATCATTAATTTCTATGACCAAATAGTTTCTCAGCAGGTTGTACATGAGCTATTTAACCTGGAGTGGTGTTAAGACAGTCATTAATTATTCAGAAATGAATCTTAAAAATGTGAAAACTTTGTTTGTAGGGTACATATCCTCTGAGAGGGGTGACTAAAAGCTGGACAATGATGCACTGGCACCATCCAGCAAGAAAATGAGTGTTATTTTACACAACCAAGGGTTAGGCCATAAGTTAGCCACTTAAGATGATCTTAAAACAAAGCACAGGAGAGGCACACGTGTACTCCTTTCATCTCTGCCTAACCAAAAGCAATGGGTGACGTTGGCTAGTATACGTGAGATTAAATATAAGATTTAAAATACAAAAAAGAAGAAGAAGAAGAAGAAGGAAAAAAACCCCACAAAACAAGTGCACTAATCATCTGGAATTCCTGGGTAGTGCATTTGTAATCCCTTAGAATAATCAAGATTTGTAGTACTATATGTTTGTCCTTTTATCAGCACTTAGTGTATATTAATTTATTTAATACTCAAAACAACCACATGAGCTAAGTAGCTACTAAAATTCCCATCTAACAAATGAGGGAATTAAAGCAGAGAGAAGTCAAACTCCAGAATCTAAGACATTCTCCATACCGCAGAGGGATACATTGTGTCAGCTTGCAGATATCTAAGCTCCTCCTTTACAAGTCTTTGTGTTCAGCGAATCATCAGTTCTCAGCAGTGAACATTATGAATCCTTGTGTTAACATGATAACGCCTAAAAGAGAGTAATCGGAGATAATTTACCCTTTAAAAAGGCAACCTAGCTATTTTTATGGTTCTTTTGATTTTCAGTTTTATTTTTACTTGTCTAATAAAAGTGGACAGAATTTTTTTTGAAAACTTTTCTAGTTAGAAACCAAAACTCTTCTATGTTTATGAAGTGCCTTGTCAACTTGCTACTAAATCTTTTTTAATCACTCTTTATTTTAATTTCTCTGACAGAAGCCTTGTAAAGAATATACAGATGTAATGAATATTTCATAAAGTTATGATTTATTACGACTTCTCTGCCTTTGCTTCAAAAATTATGCATCCTTCAAAAAGTAAATACACAAAACCTACATGCTGCTACAGTAACTAAACCAAATCCCCTGAAGGCAAACCCAATTTCATAATAACTTCAGGGCCTTATAGACCGTGGAGAAGATAGTCAATGTTCTATTAATATTTCAGCTGGCAAAGGAATATAGTTCTAAGCTACCACATGTAGCTGTCAGAATCGTGGGGTATGCCACTGTAAAATTATTAATGATTTAATTTTTATGAGTGCCATATATTTTTATATGAAAATAAAATTGATTTAAGGTCTTGATGTAAAGAAAATGTTTATAACAGTTCCTTAGGTATCTTACCAATACCGCCAATCCCTTTCTGTGTATTCTCCATTACTGGTTATTTCTCCACTCATGGTAATTACACATGTATGTGTCTGTCCTATTCATTTATGCATGGAGTTGCCTCTAAATGAACACCTTTTACTTTTAGTATAGTATCAATATTTTTGCATGGGCTCAGTAATCTACAGTGAATTCAGGCATTGTCTCCATCATTAATTATTATTTTTAGAATATCCAGTAGATGAGTGTCTCAAAGGAAAATAGAATCACCTAAAGCACAAATAAAGATGAAAAACTAATCTTATTCTTTTTTTGTGTGACTCGATTTAATAGCTGCCTTACTCTAAGTTTGTGGTGCAAAAAATGTAACATTGAAGGCCAAATTTATAATTTCCTTTCTAATGCTTGTAATATTTCCCCTATTCCCTGTATGCATCAGGGTGTATTTATTTCTTACAAATACTTCCTAAGGTAGCCACTTATGTGCTGTGTTGAAATACACAACTAGTTATTTTGTTCTGACAAATGTGGAGGCCAGTATATGATACCTTTTTAAAGATATATTTTACTGATTATGTTGTTACAGTTGACCCAATTTCTTTTCCCTTTGTTCCCCTCTGCCCAGTAAGCCCCTTCCCTCCAGAAATTCCCCCCCACCCCTTAGTTCATGTTCATGAGTCATGCATATAAGTTCTTTGGCTTCACTCTTTCCTATATTATTCTTAACAACCCCTTGTCTATTTTATACCAACCAATTATGCTTCTTAATCCCTGCACCATTTACCCATTTCTCCCCCTTCTCTGTCCCAGCTGATAACCCTCCAGATGATGCCCATATCTATGATTCCGTTCCTATTCTGGTTTGCTTAGTTGGATTTTGTTTTTATTTTTTAGATTCAATTGTTGATAGTTGTGAGTTTATTGTCATTTTAATGTTCATAGTTTTGATCTTCTTTTTCTTAAATAAGTTCTTTGACATTTCATATAATAATGGCTTGGTGATGATGAATTCCTTTGGCCTTACATTATCTGGGAAGCACTTTTGTCTGCCCTTCCATTCTAAATGATAGTTTTGCTGGATAGAATAATCTTGGTTATAGGTCCTTGCTTTTCATCACATTGAATGCTTCTTGCCAGTTCCTTCTTGCCTACAAAGTTTCTTATGAGAAATCAGATGATAGCCTTTTAGGCACCCCTTTCTAGGTAACGCTCTGCTTTTCTGTTGCTGCTTTTAAGATTCTCTCTTTATCTTTAACCTTTGGTATTTTAATGATGATGTGTCTTGGTGTCGTCCTCTTTGGATCTAGCTTGTTTGGGACTCTCTGTGCTTCCTGGACTTGTATCTCTATTTCCTTCTCCAAATTTGGGAAGTTTCCTTTCATTATTTTTTCACATAAGCTTTCAATTTCTTGCTCTTCCTTTTCTCCTTCTGGCACCTCTATGATTCGGATGTTGGCACGTTTAAATTTGTCCCATAGGTTCCTAAGCCTTGCCTAATTTTTTTCAATTCTTGTTTCTTCATTCTGTACTGGTTGACTGTTTTTTCTTCCTTATGTTCAAATCATTGATTTGAATCTCAGTTTCCTTCCCTTCATCATTGGGTTTGTGTGGATTTTCCTTTGTTTCATTTAGCATAGCCTTCACTTCTTCCCTTATGTGTTTGCCATACTTAAACATATTTGTCAAATCTGTGAGCATCTTTAATACCAGTGTTTTGAACTCTACATCTGTTAGGTTGGCTATCTCCTCGTCACTTAGTTCTCCCACTGGAACCTTGATCTGTTCCCTCTATTGGGCCCTATCTCTCTGTCTCCTTGTCTTGACAGGCTCCTGTGTTTGTTTGCCTCTGTGTCTCAGGTAGAGCTGTTGCACCTGTTACATTTAAGGGGCAGAGACTTAGGTATTCATCAGTACAAGAAAACCCATTTCACCACATTGTGGTGCTGTATGTGGGGGAGGGGTCTGAGAGGGAATAATGCCACTTGTTCAGCACTCACCCCTTTTCCAGACACTTCTCCCACTTCCGTATGGGACTGGTTCCCTTCTAGCTGCTGCCCTGGCTGTTGTTCCCAGAGTGGATGGGTCTGTGGACATTCTAGGATCATTGGGGCCCTTTAAACAAGCAGACTCTACTGAGAGACTGGCAGTTTCCTCCTCTGCCCCAACCCCCACTGGTCCACACAGTCAGAAGCAATGAGGCTTTATTTTTCCTGGTGCTGGAACTGTGAGCTTCATGGTCTGGTATGGTGCTGGGACCTCTCTCCAGGTGTCCCTCCCCACTTTTTAAAATGTGTGATTTCGCTTTCCGCCAGCCTGCCACTGCTGCTGCTGCTGCCGCCACCGCTCTGCATCCTCTCCATCCTTGCTCCACCCCTCCTTCCTGTTTGGATCAGTATTCCTTCTTTATATCTTTGTTTGTTGGACTTCCATGCAGCTCAATTTTCTGGAACTTCTGATTGTCTCTAGTTTTGAGGTAGTTGTTTCCTTCTTAGTTGTGGAGGGAGACATAGCATTTCTATTTAGGCCTCCATCTTGGCCGAAAGTCCTATTTGCATGATTTCTAAAACAAACATATTACTGTTTAGACAGTCAAAAATAATTTTAGGGGAGTCCTGAAGCTAAACATTAATGGTTCAAATACTATGTTTGCTTGCTATTTTAATAATTCTACTCTGGCCTTACAATAATATTACTTAAAAGCACATCAAGTAATATTAATTAAAAACAAAAAAATTTGTGATGTAAAAAATTATTTGCTGTATTTTGCTGGAACAGAATATGCTAAAATTATATGCCACTTTGCCAATGATTCTCCAACTTTAGTGCGCCTGAAAATTTTTTTAATGCAGATTTCTTGGTTTTACCCCTCGATGTTTAGCTTCATTAGGTCTGGAATGTGGCTCAAGATTTTACATTCCTAAAAATTGCCATGTGATACTGGTGCTGCTAGTCCTACAAATACACTTCGAGCACTGATGTTTTATGTGACTCTAGATGTAAATATCAATTATTCTAAAGTCATGAGTAAATAAATGATTTATTTCCTTAGTCACAGATATTGACATTACATAAGTAACCTAGCACTATATGAGGAGAAAAATGAAAAACAAATTTAGAGACACAGTGCAATCCAGTTAGGATTAATATTGTTTATATCTTTAACATCTTTGGATAAAGAAATCAATTTAAACAGGGAAAATAAGCACTGATTTAATGCATACTATATTTTAACATAAAATAAAATATTAAATGAAAATGCATTAGGAAATGAATATTAAAAAATAAAGGCTTTTGTGTTTAGATATTGAAGCTGAAATTAGATGTTCAATTATAGTTATTTTATGTTTCTTGAAGAGCTTTTATAATAAGTAAATTTGAACAATAAAGGTATGAGAAGAACAACATTGAAACAAGGAAGATTATTTGATATGTAATGTGTATTTTTTTTAAAGGCCAATTTAACAATTAAATCTATAGTGTAGAAACTGGCTACTCGGGTGGTGGGATTCTTCACTTACCACATCTGTTTCATCCATAAACTCTCTGTACAACTTGCCACCATAGTGTGTAGTTAATCTCAGTGCAATTTAGTTGTGAGACAGACCACGAGTGACCACTCATGGATGGCTATCTCATTCTTAGCCATAGTAGGTTTCTAAAGAGCTATTACAGTTTCTGATTTAAAGGTTACCTAAATTTCCAAGGAAGAGCTCTTCAATGTGTCACCTGTCCAGTTTTGTATAACACTATTTCTGCTCCAACCCAATAATTCAACATTTTTTTCACTATCAAATTTAAGAGTTCTGACGTTTTTATTACCCAGGGACATAACTTTCTATTATACCAGAGAGTGAAATTTTAATGTATCAAATTAATTATTCATATATCACTGTAAGACCTGGAGAAAACACTAATAGCTTGCCACTAATCTGAGACAAGTCTAGATTGACTACTTTTTTTATTCATTCATACATTCATTCCATCAACCTAAATTTGATAAGTACCCATTTTCTGCCAGTCTCCAATAAAGGTTTATATATATATATGCATAAGACTGTAGACAAAGTGCTGTTTAACCTCAGTTACAAAATTGTTTCTTAAGGCAAAAGTAAGATTAGAGTTTTACAGCCTGCTGGATTGTTGGGCAGGGACATGTGACTAACTCCAAACAACAGGTAATAGAAAAGATTTGGTTGACATTCGAACTAAAGCGTTTAACTGCTATTGCAAAACTCTTCAGAGTTCTTTCACTTGCCATTAATACAAATTATCAGTTCTCCTTGGATATTTCCATTACAAATTATGTTTTTGAAGCTCTTTTAAATTGGAGGATGTATTATGGAATATAAGGCTTTGGATAGTTTATCCCACCTTAGCCTCCTATGGAAAGAGAGATAACCATGAAAATGGGTGAGATGAGCCTTCAAGCTCTGTTTTACTACAATCCTTATGCTCTGCAAACAAGAGTTTAGACTAGCATCCAAATTCTCATAGACTTCAGCCCCTGAAGTGGACTGGGAAAACTTGATGGGTAGAGGCACATTTGGCCCTCAGCTCTTGGACAATCTGAGGAAAGATGCCTGTGTTGATTTGTTTCTATTTCTTTTCATATTATATTTTTTCCTTTCCTATTTAAAAAAGAAAAAAATCCTCACTGTTTATTGATTTTAGAAAGAGAGGAGGGGGAGGAGAGAGAGAGAGAAAGAGACAGAGACAGAGAAACATCAATGTGAGAGAGAAACATTGATTCGTTGCCTCCCATACATGCACCATCCAGGGATCAAACCCGCAACCTAGGTATGTGCCCTGACCAGGAATCAAAATTGCAGTCTTTTGGTGTATGGGACAATGCTCCAGCCAACTGAGCCACCCAGCCAAGGCAGTATTATTATTTTGAATAATTAAGAATAAGAAAAACAAACATTTTTATTTAAATTTTGCTTCTCTCTTCTTTGGTATTCTTTCTTACTTTAAGTTGATCCAAATTTTTGACCTATATTGTTTTCTTTCTCTCTGAAGAACTCCTTTTATTCCATGGCATGTCTGCTGACAACAGATTTTATCAGAAAAAAGTCTTTATCTTCATTTTTGAAGGATAATTTTGCTGGGTACAGAATTCTAGTTTCGTTTTTTTTCCCCTCTGAATACTTTAGATATTTCACCCCACTCTCTTCTTGTTCACATAGTTTCTGAGGAGAATTCAAATGTCACTGTTACCTTTTTGTTCTTTTATAGTTAAAAGGCTGTGTTTTCTTTTCTTCCTTCCTTCCTTCCTTCCTTTCTTTCTTTCTTTCTTTCTTTCTTTCTCTCTTTCTCTCTTTCTCTCTCTCTCTCTCTCTCTCTCTCTCTCTCTCTCTCTCTCTCTCTCTCTCTCTCTCTCTCTCTCTTTCTTTCTTTCTCTCTTTCTCTCTCTCTCTCTCTCTCTCTCTCTCTCTCTCTCTCTCTCTCTCTCTCTCTCTCTCTCTCTTTCTTTCTTTCTTTCTTTCTTTCTTGGCCTGGCTTATTTCACTAAGCATAATTCTCTCTACTTCCATCCATGTTGTCAAAAATGGCAGGAGTTCCTTCTTTCTTTCTGCTGCATAGTAGTCCATTGTGTAAATGTACCACAGTTTTTTTTTTTTTTCCCCACTCATCTACAGGTGGGCACTTAGGCAAAAAATACCATATGATATCACTGAATACAGGAAACTAAGGAACAACACAAACAAATGAACTAAGTAGAACAAGGAACAGAATAACTGTTATTAGGGCGGAGGGGGGAGAGGGGAAGGAGAGATGGGAGATAAGTAAGGGAAGGGTTTAATCAAAGAACGTGTATAAATGACTCATGGACATGAACAACGGGGGGATATGATTGTGGGAGAAGGGGTGGGCTGGGTGGGGGGCAGCAATGGGGGAAAAATGGGACAACTGTAATTGAAAAACAAAAAAGAAAAACAAAAAAACTTTTTTTAAAGTTATGTTTTTTTTTCCCATTTGATGTCTTCTAGAAATTTTTCTGTATCTTTGATTTTCTGCAATTTGAAAATAAAATGTCGAAGTGTAGTTTTTTGTTTATGGCTTTTTTTTTTTTTTTGCATTTATTCTTTATTGATGTTCTCTGGCCTTTCTAGATCATTAGTTGGGTTTCTGACATTAAGTTGGAAGATTCTCAGTCATTATTGTTTCACATATATCATATTTCTTTCTCTTTTTTCCAACATATATATATATACATGTATGTCATACTTTTTGTAATAGATTCATGGTCCTTGAGTATTCTGTGGGTTTTTTTGTTTGTTTGTTTGTTTTTTGTTTTGGTGTTTGTTGTCTTTGTTTTCAGGTTATAGAAAGTCTATTGATATGTCCTTTAACTCAGATCCTTTCCTCAGCCATGTTCAATCTAGTCATAAGTTTGTCAAGGCATTCTTCATTTTTGTTACAATATTTTATCTCTAGAATTTCTTTTTGGTTGTTCCCTAAGATTTTCAGTTGCTCTGCTTATATTAGCCATCTAGTATTACAGATTGTCTATTTATTAGAGCCTCTCACATATTAATTTTAGTTGTTTTAAATCCACAGTTATAATTTGAAAAATTCTGCTATGGCTAGATCTGATGCTTACTTTATCTGTTCAAATTATTTTTGCCTTTTGGTGAGCTTTGTATTTATTTTCTCACTAGCTTAACATGATATAGTTACTGAAAGTATTCCTGGCACCCTGAGTTTTTGTGAGTTCCCAGGATAGAAATCAAAAAAGATTGCCCAATACTGATGAAGAGCCTAGTATGTTGACCTAGAATTGAACCCAGACCTCTTGCATAGCAAGCAGGAGTTCTACCATTGCACCATCCTGGGTTCTAAGGCTCTTATGAAATAGAAATCAAGTGAGCTCATCAAAAAATAGTACTCAGGTGGAGTTTTATTGTATATGAGCACCTATGGAAACAACTTTTTATTTTTCCAGAAGAAATGCTTTATAATTAATGTTGCTTTTCTTCTTTTGACATATATATTTTCAATTATGTTTTCCATTCAATATTAATTGTATTGTATTAGTTTAAAGTGTACAGCATAGTGGTTAGATAATCATATACTTTACAGAGTGTTCCCCTGATGTTTCTAGTACCCAGCTGGCACGAATACTATTGACCATAGTCCCTATGCTGAACTTTACATCCCCATGAGTATTTTGTAACTGCTAATATGTACTTCCAATTCCTTCACCTTTTCCACCCATCCCCTAATTCCCCTGCCCTTTGGAAACCAGCAGTCTGCATCTATGAGTCTCTTTCTGTGTGTTTGTTTGTTTGTTTGTTTATGTATTTATTTTATTTGTTCTTTACATTCCACATATAAGTAAAATCATAAGGTATTTGTCTTTCTCTATCTGACTTATTTCACTTAGTATAATGCCTTCTAGTTTGCACTTGCATTAGCTATTTCAATTTCTAAAATTCAAGGTAATATAGGATATTGTAAGACCTTCATTTTGTTCATTCATGTTCACTTTACTATAAAAATATTACTTTTCTTGATATTTAGGTTTTTGTCACAATTTTAGTATTACAAAAATTTCAACCATAACGGATGATGATGGTGAAGATTTTTTAAAATATGTAATACTTTTTAAAAATATGTTTTATTGCTTATGCTATTACAGTTGTCCCAATTTTTTCCCTTTGTTCCCCTCCACCCAGTGACCCCCCTCCAGTTGTCCCCCCGCCTTAGTCCATTTCCACTGGTTGTGCATATAGTTCTTCTCAACATCTTCCTGTCTACTCCACTCCCTCCTACTATGCTTCTTAATTCCTGTACCATCTCCCTCCCTTTCCCCACTTCCCCTTCCCCACTGACGTCCCCTCCAAAATGTTCCCCATACCTATAATTTTCCCACTCTGGTTGCCTACTTAGTCTGCCTTTGTTTCAATTCCCTAGCTTCTGTTGTTGGTTGTTGTGATACAGTTTTTATTTTAATGTTCATAGTTTTGATCCTCCTTCTCCTAAACAAGTCCCTTTAACATTTCCTATAACAGTGGTTTGGATCTGATGAACTCCTTTAGTTTCACTTTGTCCTGGAAACACTTTCTATGCCCTTCTATTCTGAATGACAGCTTCGCTGGATAGAGTAATTATGGTTGTAGGTTTTTGCTTTTCATTACTTTGAATTTTTCTTGCCAGTCCCTTCTTGCCTGCAGAGTTTCTTTTGAGAAATCAGCTGAGAGTCTTATAGGGACCCCTTTGTATGTAATTCTCTTCTTCTCTCTTGCTGCTTTTAAGATTCTCTCTTTATCCTTAATTTTTGACATTTTGATTATAATGTGTCTTGGTGTGGTTCTCCCTGAGTCCAGTTTATTTGGAACTCTCTGTGCTTCCTGGGCCTGTAAGTCTATTTCCTTCCCCAAGTTAGGGAGGTTCTGCTTCATTATCTTTTCACATAATTTTTCAATTTCTAGTTCTTCTTCTTCACCTTCTGGCAGCCCTATGATTTGGATGTTGTCCCGCTTATAGCTGTCTGATAAGTTTCTGAGCCTCTCCTCATTTTCCTCACTTCTCGTTTCCTCTTTCTGCACTGGTTGACTGTTCCTTTCCTGTGTTCCGATTTGTTGATTTGATCCCTGGTTTTCTTTCCCTCGCCACTAATTTCATATGTGTTTTTGTTTATTTCAGCAGCACTAGCCTTCATTCCTTCCCCGTCTTGTTTCAGATCTGCTGTTAGGTCTGTAAGCATTTTTATAAACAAAGCTCTGAACTGAGCTTCAGAAAGATTTCCTATCTGCTGCTTCATTAGATTAGATATTTGCTGTCTGGTCAGCTGCGTCACTGGGATCTCTATCATGATCTGCACCATTCTGACCATTTTGTGTGTACCTTTGCTTCCTGGGCAGGGCTGTCACACCTCCTATGCTATAGGGGGCAGAGCACCATGCACTTGTCACAGCCGGGCGAGCTGTCTCACCACGGTATGGCATTTTCTGCGGGGGTGGGGGCCCAAGATGGTTTCCTGCAGTTCACTCTCTGCTGAGAGACTGTGAGCCTCCTCCTCCATCCCCACCCACTCTGGGCCTCACAGTCCAAGGCAATGGAGGTCTTCCTTCCCCGACTTTGGAATCGCAAGCTGACAGGTCTGGTCTGCAGCCAGAGGTGCTCTCCCGAGGCGCTTCTCGCCTCCCCCTAGATATGGGTGTCTGCTTACCGCTGTCCTGTCTCCGTTGCTGCTGATGCCGCAGACAGCACAGCTTGAACATTTTTCCTCGGTTTCACCCCTCCTACCTGTCCAGACAAGCACCACTTCTTTATAACTGCATATGTTGGACTTTTATTTATTTTCTGGAACTTCTGGTTGTTTCTGTTTTTGCAGTAGTTGTATTTCTTCTTAGTTGTGGCGGGAAAGGAGGGTGTCAGTCTAGGCCTCCATCTTGGCTGGAAGTCTCCTGTGTTTGTTTGCTTCTGTGTTCCAGGGAGAGCTGTTACTCCAAGAATTTTTCAGTGAATTGTATGCAGATGCTTTATCTGATTGTCTGAGTGATTTTGAAATATATTGTAGCAATTTGGAAACTGATAGTTTATTGGAAGACAGTTATCAATCTGATATTAGACCACCAAAATGGCAATAAAAGAAATGCTATCTATGCTATCACAAATGATAAGATTTAATTTTTTATGATTAAGTAATAATCTACTGTATGTATGCACCACTGCTTTATTATGCACTTGTCTGCTGATGGGTGCTTGGGTTGCTTTTATAGCTTGGCTATTGTAAATAATGCTGCTGTTAACATAGGGGTGCATATATTCTTTCAAGTTAGTTTTTTGGTTTCTTTGGATATATACCCAGAAGTGGAATTGCTGGGTCATAAGGCAGTTCCATTTTTAATTTTTCTGAGGAACCTCCATACTGTTTTCCATAGTGGCTGCACCAATCTGTCTTCCCACCAACAGGTCATATGGGTTCCTTATTCTCCACATCCTTGCCCACATTGATTTATTGATGATAGCCATTCTGACAGGTTTTAATTTGCATTTTTCTGGTGATTAATGATATTTAGCAACTTTTCATATGTCTATTGGCCATCTATATGTCCTATTTGAAGAAGTGTCTATTCGGGTTATTTAACCATTTCTTTAAATTTCTTTACTTTTGGTGTCATGTTGTATGAGTTCTTTATAAATTTTAGATATTAAACCCTTATCTGATAATAATTGGAGAATATATTCTCCCATTCAGTGGGTTGTCTTGTCCTTTTGTTGATGGTTTCCTTTCCTGTGCAACAACTTTTTAATCTGATGTAGTCCCATCTGTTAATTAATTAATTTATTTTTGTTTCTCTTGCCTGAGGAGATATAGCAGAAAAAAATATTACTAAGGGAAATATTTGATATTTTACTGCCTATGTTTTCTTCTAGAATTTTTATAGTGTTGTCTTATATTTAATTATTTAATCCATTTTGAGTTTTTTCTTGTATGTAGTGTTTAAAAAAGGTGGTCTAGTTTCATTTTTGCTTGTATTTGCTCAGTTTTTCTCACACCATTTATTGAATAGACTACCTTTACCCCATTGTATATTCTTGCCTTATTGTCATATTAATTAACCATATTGGCATCGATTTATTTCTGGGCTCTCTGTTCTCTGTTGTTCTGCTAGTACCATGATGTTTTGATTGCTATGGCCTTCTATTGTAGTATAGTCTGAAATCAGGCAGGGTGATTCCTCCAACTTTGCTCTTTTTTTTTCAAGATGGCCGTGGCTATTCACGTTCTTTTGTTGTTTCATATAAATTTTTGGATTATTCCTTCTAGTTCTTTAAATACACCATTGGTATTTTTAACAATGTTAATTCTTATTCAATTTCTTCCTTCACTGTCTTATAATTTTTTTTGAGTACATACAGGTCTTTTACCTCCCTGGTTAAATTTATTTCTTGGTTTCTGTTTTTCATATCTTCTTCTTCTTCTTTTATTTTTTTACTTTTGGATGCAATTGTAAATGGAATTGTTTTCTTAGTTCCCTTTCTGATAGTTCATTATTAGTGTATACAAATACAACTGATTTCTGGATATTTATTTTGTATCCTGCTACTTTACAGAATTTAATTATTAGTTCTACAAGTTTTTTTGGTGGAATCCTTGGGTTTTTCTCTATACAGTATCATGTCATCTTCAAATAATTACAGTTTTGCTTCTTCTTTTCCAATTAGGATGTCTTTTATTTCTTCTTCTTGTGAGGGACACAATTTTAAAGGGAAAAAGAGAAATGTTGCTCCTGGAACAAAAGCCAGGGAACAGTTTTTAAAAAGTTGAGGTGGTAAGGATGATATCTAAACATGATGTCTAAGTGTGTAGAGGTGGGGACTCTTTGGTGTGCTTGCATAGTGGAGCTGCATGCTTTTTCATGTGTGGCATGAGCATGTTAAATTTCCACCCAGGGGTGTATTTTTAGCATTTAAATGAAGGAGGTCACTGAAAGGACAGTATCTCTTATTAGTGCCTGTGTGTGAATGAAAGGCACAAATTTAAGCCCATCAAAGTAAATCTTGCAGACAGCAGTGTCCTTCAGTCTAGCTGCTAATTGGCTATAAAAAGAAGGGATGGCATTTGGGCAATTAATGAATTCCTGGCTTCCTTCCAGCTGGGCCCAGGGCTAGCCTGCCAATGTCAAAAGGAACTGATGTAAATAGATATTTAGTAATGCAGAGGTAAAAGTTTAGGGAGAGAACTAGTCTATATCCTATGATTAAATCTCAGTCTCCCAATGAGCCTAAGCCTCTGGACTGTGAACTTCGTAAGTATTTCTTAGTTGTTTTCTGTCCCTTTAGGTGAGCTAGGAGGGCTAGAGGGAGCTGGAGTTGGGCATGTCTTTTCCCTCAGGTGAATTAGGCCCTGATAATACTACGTCAGTTTGGGATCTCCTTAAATACTTTCTCCTGAGAGCAGGCCTTCTTAAGAGTAATAGAATATTCTGCCATATTTCAAATTTATTTCTGTAACAGAGCGGAGGAGGAATCCCCAAATACCCCACAGCCCATGGTTTTGGGGATTGGGGGAAGGAGATAACGCAGCTTTTAAGGTACTTTGCATATCTATGGCAAGCTGATAGCTAGGTAATAGCTGTGCAGTGGCCCATGATAAGGCTCAAGATATTTTCATAACCAGGACATGGTCATAGATGGAACTTTTCCTGAAGGGAAGCTGTGCTGCCTCCTGGGTATGGGCTTAGGATACTTCTCAATAACAGTGACGTATGGTGCTGTGGGTCAGCAGTTAAAATTACGGGGAGCCATGAAAGGAGGGCCATGTGGTTTGAAAGGATGTAAATGTGTCTCCCCATCTGCTATGAGGTCTGATGAGAGAGAAAGAGGAGCATGATGGAGGGAAAAGCACTATATAGAAGGAGCATATTGGAGAAGCAAGTTGTAGCAGCCATGTTGTAGCAGCCATGTAAAAAGGAGTATTGGGAGAGAAGCATGATGAAAGTGTACCATGATGTAGGAGCATGTTGTAGCGGCCATGTAAGAAGCAGCAAGCAGCTATGCAGTTTGTAGTTAGGATCCAGCTATGTGACCTGGGCTAGTAAGAAAGCAGGCCTGCTGCTGCTTTGATGGTGCCCACTGCAGCTGACTTTTAAGCCACCGAGGACTCTCCTTGCAGACTTGAGCTCTACCTGGCTCTTGGAACTTGGGACACATGGAAGGACTGCACCATGATCCAGTGTAACATGGCACATGATTTTCTGGACTATTATACAGAGGCTGAGGACAACATGCCCCAGATCCTAAAGAAGACAGCCGACAGATAAGGAATGAGAAACTATTCGGCTTGATTTTGGTTTACAGCCTTTTGGGGAGCAAGGGAAATACTGGGTATCATTGGAGAACAGAGCTCTGAGCAGGAGTACTTCAAGCCCACCCAAGTTTGGAATATTGTAAATAAAGACCTGTTTTTATCAACACTAATTGTTGGGTCTTATACCAAGGCCACGTGAATGAGCCCCACTTTGCTTGGTAGCATTTCTCTTCCCTTCCCCCTGACAGAAGCAATAGAAGATTTTCCTGTTATGAGTATTTACTGAGGGAACCCAGTCAAGCTCCTGGAAGTAAATGTCACAATATTGGGCCCCTTCTATGATTGATTCCCTTAGGAAATTTTTACTCTCAGACTTGTCCTCACTGAGCTACCAGCAATTCATCAAATATAGCTCAGGTATCCCTACTCCAGCATTGATTTTTATGGCTATTTTTGGTTTCCACTGGTCAATCTCTGCTCCCATAAATAATGACTTATTCCTTATACTTACTTATCTATCTTTACATTTGCCTGTGTTGGGGGTAGTGGTTTATCATGTGTACTTCCTTGTCTTGTAATCTAAGAACAGTTGTTGATTTTTCCATCTGTTCATCTTTTTACCTATTGTTAGAATGATATGGCAACTTCCAAGTCCTTATATGTAGAAACAGAAACCAGACTCAACAGTTTTATTTTCCTACTAAATTTGGCTTATAAATTGGCCTGTTTTATTTCTGAGCTTGCTCTGTCTTAAAGAACCTAATCGTATATGGCCAAAAAAAGTTAGATTGTGACTTCAACACTCTGTCTGGCAACAATCTGCCTCAATTCCTTATGTATATTTTTAGTTATTATGGCTGACATAAGATAGGTTTATATTTTTCAAGTCTTTAATAATAATTTTATTATATTTTCTCCTGTCTTCACTTGCTTCTCACTTCCAAAGTCAATGCTACATATTTTAGGATTTTATCATGACATCATTTCACATCTGGTTGCCAGTTTTAGTACAATTGGCCATTGATGCCTGACAAAACCCTCCTGAAACAACTTAAGGTTAGTTGATATAGGATAGACTCAAGTGAAGTATATCTTTTCCCCATTTATCTTATACTTCTTGTACTATACAGGGTTTTCTTGTGACAGCAGAGATTCAGAGAGCAAAATCAACATTATATCTATTTTGAAGGCTTTTGTCTTTTCACATTGGCTGCCTTCCACTGTTGAATGCAAACAACATGACAGATCCTAAAGATCAAATCTGGGGATGAGTTTCTGCCCACAGAGGTAGGGAATAAGGTGAAGTAAATATTTTGAAATAGTTAACTAATCAGCAACAGATTTTTTCCATATGTCCTTAAACAAAATTTTTCTCTCTTTCTCTCTCCCATTTAATAAACACACAGCTACCACTAGCCATGTACAAATTGGAAACAGTGTTCATCTTGTGGATGGACACATTCCTAACATGCATATTTTGGTAAGTAAAGTCAGCACTAAATTTTAGATTGTTTTATACCCCCTTATTGATGAGTTCTCATGGATTGAATAAATTCCACCACCAAATATAGATATCTTATAGGCACACAAATCTAACAATAGAAATTACAAGTGTATTCTTAATAACTCATAGTTTCTAGAGTTAAAACTTGTGGTATGTAAATTCCTGTGCCATCTTCTTGTTTTTGCATCTGAATCACCAATAACATATTCAAAATAAGATCTTTCACATTGAGAGAAAATGATCTGTTACTATGGAAACTATCTGCTCTTCCTGAAAAGCTTTCATAGTCCTCTTTCTCTGTCTCTCTCTCTCTCTCTCTGAATGTTTTACCCCTCATATTCTTTCACTGCCACTTTATATCTGCCTTTGTTCTGACTTGGATAGAGTGCAGATTGATGATCTTCATATTCCTAGTATAATCATTTCTTTGATCTGATATTTTGCTTTCTTCCCCAAGTAAAAAGAGTTTAAGTAATCATTTGTCATTTCCACTATCTTTAATTTTTTAGTTAGCAAATTGTCATAATCTAAATAACTCTTTTAGAGGAATAAATATTTAAGTAAATAAAGTAATTTCTAGTCATTGTGTACACATCATTTTTCCTCTTTATTTAGGACTATGATAAAGTATTAATCAGAGCCTTGAAGTCTGCCACCAAAGGCCCTGAGATCCATGATTTTCCTTAAGGCTTTTGTGAGTGATATAAATATTGCCATAGATTGTGCCAATTGACTGCTTAAAGGATTCAAGATGATCCAAGTAGTAAAACCTAAGAATGCTCCAGAACCAGCCAATGCTGCTCTGGAACAGTTCTGGGGGTTGATTGCCTATGGCCAAGAAACATGACTCCCGAGGCAAGAGTTTGATGAAAAAGGAAAGGGATTGTTTACCTAAAGGTTATACAGATTTAGAATAATGGCAGATTTCTGCTGTTAAGTCCTGCTCCCTTTAAAACACCCCAAAATAAATAGCCCTGCCTCCCTCCGCCTTGCCAGACAGGTTTCAGAATACCCCACTCAGAGGCACCATCTTTCAGAAAAACAGAAGTATGCTGCTTAGCATTCTCAGTCACAGTTCAGCTCCAAATATCTCTCACGTGTCTTTGTGTGCTTGGCCAGGCAGGTACCCACTGTTCCACCAGCTCTGTTGCTGTCTTCTTTAAGCAGACCTCTAGGCAGAATTCCCGACCTCGTGGCAGACCCCTGTTACTCGGCCCACCCTAATTTTAAATGCTCAGCTCAGAACTAACTTCTTGCATCATCTAACATTCAACTTTTGCTAAGGTGCATTAGTATCTGCCATTTTTGTAGGCTCCCAGTGTCTTTGACCCTCTTTAGGCTGCCATCTTTAATCAGGGCAAGAGTTCCCAGTGATGCACGGACATCTAGGGAGGGCGTCTGCCCCCCCAACTCCTGGCAGGTCCCCAAGGCGCTGTGTGAGCTTCTCCCCTGGCTATGTCAGGAATCACCCTGCTGAGTCACTTTGCCTGCAAATACACACTTTTGGAGTCTCCTGTAGTCCTTCCCATCAGGGAGAGATGGGCCGTTAATCTGCCTTTGTTATGTAATGTGCCTTATAAGCTGCACTTTCCACTCTGTGGGCACCCCTCCCTGCCCCTTTCCTGTGCCCCTGCAGGATTTGGGGGTGATTTCCCCATTTTCAGGGGATACAGACTCTGCACTCCTTTACATTACCTTTCTTATAATGTTTACTGGTGAATCTTCTTGAAATATGAGCGCATACTCTGAATTTGAAGATTATTTTCAGTTAAGAATTAACATGGCCATAAAAAAGAAGGAATCCCTATGTTTTGTGACAGCATGGATGAACCTGGAGACTGTTATACTAAGTTAAATAAGGCAGGCAGTGAAATACAAAAACCATATGATGTCACTCATATGTGAAATCTAATGAACAAAATAAATGCACAACATAAAATCAGAGGCATGGACACATGGAACAGACTGAGAGCTGTCAGAAGAGAGTGGGGAGGGAGGCCTGGATGAAAGAAAGTGAAGGGATTAGCCAAAGAATTTATATGCATGACCTGTGGACACAGACAACAGTGTGGTGATGGCCAGAGGGAAAGGGAGGTAAGGACAGGAGGGAGGTGGGCAAATAGGGGGTAAAGCATGGTATCTGTGATAGTGTAAACAATAAAAATAATGCAAAAATAGTAAAAGAATTAAAAACAAAATTAAAAAGTTATTAATGCTATATGAATATCATCAATAAGGACAAGCTAGAGAGTGTTAATAATCCATATTTTAATAGAGTTAAAATGTACCTTTTAGTTATTTGTATACTTTTGGCATGGTCATTTTAGAACACAACAGAGTGGCTTTGGTGGTTGTAATTAATGGTTAATGTCATGTGCCAAATGCTATCTTGCCCTTCAGATTTTAGACTTGTCAGCTTTCCGAATCTCATCTGCCAGTTTCTTCTACTAAATCTTTTTCTACATATGTTTATCACTGGTTCTAAATATGCATTTTGTTTTGTTTTTGTTCTTTTAGAGAACTGTTAAAGAAAAAAAAAATATCCTGACCCTTGTTAAATAAGAAGTAAAGTTTTACTTAAGAGTATTGCAGTAGGGATATTGCATAGAAATTGGGAAGACAGATCAGCCTCAACACAAATCGTCGTCGACAGCCGTCCGTCTCGAGAGACGATGGTGTAGCTTCTTAAGAGTCTATCTGCACCGCCGAGAATGGCTGTGCAGTCCGACTCGGGAGTGACACGGTATCTGTCTCCTCCCGTGTTGAATCGACATCTTGCGATGACGCTGGAGTGTCCTCTCCAGTGAAGCTGAAGCTACAGAGCCTGGGCAGGGTGATATGGAGGGTCTGCTGTTGCCCATGCAACTCTTAAGTTTTACTTAAGAGTATTGCAGTAGGGATATTGCATAGAAATTGGGAAGACAGATCAGCCTCAACACAAATACAACATGGACAAGTTGGAATTTATGACCAGGAAGCAGGATGAGAAAGTGATAGGGGTCAGTGGATGGAAAATTACTAAGAAAAAACATCAAGGGTAGGAGGGGCTTCTTGCTAAAGTGACAATAGGATTTTTGATGAAAACAAGACAGGATGATTAGATATCAAGGGTGGGGCAGGGGTATTTTTGCTAAACTAATTAGCAGGATTCTTGCTAAAACTGGATTAGACTAGAACACCAAAGCCAAAGTTTGAGGCCTAGTTGAGAGGAAGGTTCAGAGAAGCCTAACTAAAACTCAGTCAATGAGAGCCTTTGTCAGAAACTTTACTTATATAGTGAGGACTTTTCCCTAAAATATCTTTTATCGTGTACCTAAAAAACATAAGTGCTTTTAAGCCACATTATCTGGAAGAGCATGAATCATGACAAAAAATATGAATCTTATTTAAAGAGCTTGTGAAGATGCACTAATGTTTGAGAATCCTGTGTTTTTTACAAATAATCGTCTAAACATAAAAATATTTTAGCATTCATTGAAATGTCCACTTGCCCACAATGAGTAGAAATTTATTATCTCTGAAGATAAATGTACAATAATTTTATTCATTTTTCAAGCAGAGTATTCTTTAACTGTATGGACCAAGTTTTCAACTTATTGTGTGGAATAGTAAACTGTGTTCTCTGCCTAATAATAACTTTCTATATTATTAAATATTTCTTTAAATGCCAGCAGTTGGCTTACTGCTATATAAGTGCAATCTCAGCTCTATCCATTAATTTGAAATCTTTAGAATTGGAACTGAAAATACGAGCAGATAAAACTTTATTAGCTACTGCACAAAAATGTACTCACTAAAATATAGGCACATAATTCTAAGGAATAGTTTAATAGGATATATGAAGGCCAGCTCTGTAAGTGCTAAAACTGTAAATACATATCTCTGCATTACTATCCAAACAATGAACCATTTCTACTATCAAGATGAAGGGGTAATAATAGTGTCAAGGAATTCTATGTAAATGAATCTCAGAGGCATTGTGTTGAATAACAGCAGATAAAGAAATGACTTTCTCACCTGGTAAATGACTTCCTAAAAGGTCAGTAGAAGCACTAATTCAATTATTGCAAATCTGTAAGTTTCTTTTCTCTCTGCAAGATACTGTCTTTTTTGTTTCCTTGAAAATAGGAAAGTGTTTGTAAACTAGTAATGAAGAAAAAATTATGACCGACTGATATGAGGAAGTGAGAAATAGAATATATTTTATAAAATTGCAAATTTCCCACTCTCCTTTGAGGTGATGAGGGTTATTTCTAAAAGACAACAAATGACCAAGAGGCTTCAGGTACATACATTATATTATGTTTTATGAGAACACATCAATAGATGAATTTTCATAACCTGATACTTTCCTGTGCTATATTTCAGATCCCTAATATTTGCTAAAAATTAGCTGGTCTTTGTAAGTGATATGAGATAAAGTCACCAACCACAAAACTAAATGTATAAAGTAGATTACTGTGAAAAACTCCATAAAAAAAAAAAAACCCTAAAAATCCATGCACCTTCATACTAAAAACGTGAGTGCATTTAACATATTAACAGGCATTACGATCTCCAAATAAATATAACTTGCAAAATGTCATAGGCTTAATTTTTTAATTATTTATTTGATTTTGACAGTATGGTTATTAAAGCTCGTGAAAAACAAGGAAGAGCTTAGGACAGAAGAGGCAATGTGAGGGAGCCTAGGCAGTGCTGCTTTGGCTCCCTGGAGTCAGAGAAAACGGGGCCTTGGAGACAGGTTCAGGGATTAGCCCAGAAGAGCTGCCACTGCCCATTATTACTCCCCGAGTTGCAAGGCTCATGGAGATGCTTAGAATTTAGGAGATGCCCACCTGAGAGGGAAAAAGAGGGGGAAGGGAATGGTGCTGGCATGCTCCTGGGAGGGGGGAACATGCCCATAAGCTTTATTTTTAACCATACTTTCTTGTGATACTTTCTCATGACATAAATGTTATAGATTGCATTATTGTAGCCAATTATTGGTTCCCTTGGCTCTAAGAAGCTGAATTGTTCCTAACAGGTGCTATGTCATTAGGAGAACCTCATGGTGAAAGGAGAATATGTTCTTGCTTCATTGCCTTGAGGCTTTGGCAGCACGATTTGTTTTGTCCAATGGAATGTGGTCAGAGGTGACATAGACACAGTGGAGGAAAAGCTTTAAGAATCATCTCATGATTGCCCATGCCCATCTTCCTCTGCCGAGAGGTCATGGTTCAGGTTGTTTTTAGCCTGGATCGTATGATGAAGAGGAACATGGAACAGAATTGCAAGCAATCCTCAAAGGACATGTAGTATGAGAGAAATTAACCCCTTTTATTTTTTGTGGAATGCTGATTATTGGGTTTAGTTTCTGCAGTATAATTTAGCCACATCTGTTGGCTATATATACTTTGGGAAAAACTCATGCTAAATGAATGTTTTTATACTACATATAAATAAAATTTACAACATTAGTTTTTAAAGTATATCACTATCACTACAATCATTCAAGTGTATATTGATTTCATTAATTTATCTTACTATATTAGGCTCCTGTTATCACACAGGCTCAAGAAGAAACAATCTGGCTTCAGGGAGATTCAGGGCAAATAGAGAATATCAGTTTTGAACAATGGGAACACACTGTAAAAATACAGAATTTTAAAAACAATATTCTTTAAATATAAATACAAAAAAAAACTGTTCATAATAGAGATTCTGTATCAATAGTGAAGGTGGCATCGTTTCCATGATTATACAGCAATTAAAATTAGAAAAATGTTCTAAACTAAATATTAATAATATACCTATTTTACATATAAGTACCTACAATGTCATTTTAAAAAGTGTTATTAAATTACTGGTCTGATAGTAACTTTCACTTCTCTCAGCCTTCATAGAATTGAGGAGTTAGGGCCTTACTCTATATTAGGCTTGAAGGGAATGTTGTGGCTGGTTTGATCTTTTATCTAGACCACTAAATTGTTCTTCATGTAAGCAATAAGGCTGTTTTTTACTTTTACCATATATGTGTTACCGTTTATGTTTTAATTTCTTCCAAGAAGGTTTGTTATGTATTCAGATCTTGGCTCATTGGCTCAAGAGGACTAACTTTCATTAAACTTATTCATTTTTAGCTTTTGATTTAAGTGAGAGACTTGAGTCTCTTCCTCTTACTGGAACACTTAGAGGCCATTATAGGGTTATTAACTTAGTTAATTTCAGTATTGTTGTGTCATAGGAAACAGGGGGACCTAAAGAGAAGAAGGGAGATGGGAGAATCACTATTTGGTAGAGTGGTCAGGACATACACAACATTTATCAATTAATTTGCCATTTTTTATGGGAGTGACTCATGGCACCCCAAAACAATTACAATAGTAACATCAAAGATTACTGATCACAGATCACCATAACAAGTAGAATAACAATGTAAAGGCTTGAAATATTGTGAGGAAGCCAAAATATAGCATAAATATGCAGTGAGCAAATGCTGTTGGAAAAATATTGCCAATAGACTTTTGATGCAGAGTTGCCTCAAACCTTCAATATGTAAAAAGTGCCATATCCATGAAGCACAATACAGCAAAGCTCAATAAAATGAGATGTGCCTGTATTGTAAAACTCCCCTTAAGCCTTGTTCTGAAGTTGTCCATGTTAGTTTCCTATCACTGTCATACAAACTACACAAACTTGGCATCTTAAACAACACCCACTTATTATATCACACTTTTGTAGTTTGGGATTCTGAGATGGGTCTTACCAGGTTAAAATGTTACTGCAGAGCTTCATTTAAACTAGAGGGTCTGAGGAAAAACAGCTCTTTTAGGTTATTAGCCAAATAAAGTCCTTTGCAGTTATATGACCGATGTCCCTAATTTATTCCAAGTTGTCAGTCAGAGATCTCCCTTAGCTACAAGAAGCTTCTTATTGGTCTTTGCACATGGTTGCCTGCATCTTGGAACAAGCAATAGCAATTGGAATCCTCATACATGGAATCTTCTTGTTTTTTCTTTCTGCTGCAAAGGTTTCCAAAAACTCTTTATTAACTTATAGACCATGGAGGTAATTTGCCATGAATTTAATGTGAAGAATGATGGAAAATTCTAGTGTTCATGGATCAAAGCCCACTCTTATTTGGTTATGTAGTCATGGTATACAACTATTATGGCAATGGATACTTTAAAAAAAAATCTATCCATATGCTGAATTTGGTCTCAGTATGTCATTCATTAGTAGATAAAGGCAGAAAGATTAATAAGTATACATATGAACAGAATAATGAGCAATCTTGATTAAACTAAGTAATAAATGTATAGGATTGAATAAACAGAAGTGCTAAACTGTTAAATTGTCAAAAGAAAAGTAGATATTCTTCTCTGTTTATGTAATTCTGTTTTATGGTTATATTACTATTTTGATAATATCTTCAAGAAACTACCACAACACAGATTCATATTTAATTTTTCAAAAATATCAATATGTTTATTAATATGCTTATTTTCATTAGCATTTTCATCACACATCATGAAAAAGTAAAATGGAGTATTGCATTTCTTAATTCTTTACCATTTCATGCAGAATCGACTACATTCCTTTATTTTAAATTAAATCTTGAACAAGATAACTAATTAAAAGAAGGTAAACAAGGAAAAGAGATACTCCCTGAGAAAATGGAAGTATGACAAGAGCTTTATTGAATACTGAAAGGACTTTTAATTTTGGGTTTGGTCTTTTGTTTTAATCAAATCATTTTTATAAAACAACTTCTCCACAAGAGGTAATAAATGAGCATGATATTTACTCCTTAGAAGAATGCAGATGGTATTGCATTCACACTCACTGACAAAGTTTTTCCTATAGATTGACTGGTATGATTCAGATAAGTTTAGAGCATATATCAATGTGACTAATATCCACGTTCTAAACAAGTGACAGTTACAAATTTGCCAAATATCAGACCTCTCTGAAGAGCACAATCCTGATTTGTCTTTAATGATGCAAGTATTCTTGTACTTCTATTTTCTTGATTAAAATGAAATTAAGCAAAATCATCTTTACTATTTATTATCATGATAAAATACTTCATGAACACCCTCAAACCAAACATGCAATCATACATAACAAATGTAGAAAATTGGCCTTCACTTCAAATATGAATCATTCTTCTCCTCCCAACAAAATGGAATTAACAAAGTATCCTTCTAAAATATTATAATATGATTAGTGCCATGAATCCTAGAATAAATCTTACAATTGAATACAAATTAATAACTTGAAAGCTATAAAAAAGTTTATTTTAGTCAGAAAAGGCACAAAATTATAATCAGTTATTTTGCTTTAAAATGTTATTTTACAAGTCATACCTATATAATAATATTTCAAAATATTTACTGTTATTCTTGGAAATTAGTAGGGAGAGGAAGAGAGAAAGTGGAATCAAGTGAAATGTGGACAGAATTTTAGAACACATGTACACATAAGATGACCTGTCTTTCTCTAAAATTTACCTCTGAAACACAGCCACACATACTTATACACCAACACATAAACATATAAGAGTTAATGACAATCTGTCTCTTTCTTGGATCTATATGAATAGGCAAGTATACATATGCATACTCATATATGTTATGAGCAACGTCCAAATGTAAAGCAAGCAGGCATGGATCGAAGATATCTGGGTATAGACTGACATACTATTTCTGATCCATATTTTTCATTCTGAGGTCCTCATGTCCACATGCTTAATGCTAATAATAATAATATCTTTCTGTAAAGAAGTCATGTCAACATTAGTGAAGGACAGTGCAACTTGCAATGATTAGCCCCAAATGTTGGCACTCATATGGGAAAATAGTGAAATTAAAAGAGGAAGTAGCTCTGACTCATATGGCTCAGTTAGTTGATGTTGTACCGCTAAGCAAAAGGTCACTGGTTTGATTCCTTGTTAAGACACATGCCCCGTTGTGGGGTCGGTCCTATGTCAGGGCATGCTCAAGAGGCAACTGATCGATGTTCCTCTCTTGCATCAATGTTTCTCTCCCTCTCTTTCTCCCTCCCTTCCCTCTCTCTAAAAATAAATGTGAAGTCTTAAAAACATAATAGAGGAAGTAATTTTTCTCTCATAAAAGGAAGAACATGTTTTCCGGGGAGAGGGATTTCAAGTGTGTGTATGCAGGGTGATACATATTATAAGTGAATTTTATACTCTAAAACCTTGTATTCAGTACAATGAGAAATTGAGTTTTGTTATCATCAAGCATAATAAAAAGTATCAGATTTCTGGAAAATCTACAGCACTCAAATTTGAAAGACATTGCATATGCATAAAAAAAATATTTTTAGGATGCCTACGCTTGTGCCAATATAGATATCCAGGGAACTAGAAAGATCATACACAATTGGATCCTGAATTCAAAGATAATAACAAAAACAGGAATTTGATATCAGTCGTTATTTTAAAATAAGGTATTTGTGCAATATAATTTAAAAATATAAAAGCACACATGTGCCACTTAAGTTTCTACAATATCATATATATACAAAAGTCATATGAAATATGAAGTATATTGTTCATTTTTGAAGGAAAAATAAGTTTTTGTGATAATTAGTAATGTATTTAAGGTGCATTTAATCTCACCATATTGTACACTGACCTCTTAAATGATAATCCTTCTCAACAGGTGAATAGATAGCTCTCAAGAAAAGATTTCTCACTTAAGATATAATAAATCACCTTGGATTCATATAGCACTAATGTGAAATTTAAGAAAATTTGGTGTGGTGGCAAACTGAAGATTATTTTCTGTGTATTAAACTTATCTAATAAATTACAAGAAGAAACAAAATCAACAAAAGACTGACATGTGAAAGCTTAAATCTTAGACTCAGTTTGGCACTAACCTTCTCCTAAGAAGAGTTTTCTTTATAATGAAATATTTTTTTCCCTTTGTCCTCTCTTACTGATTTCTGTTCCTTAAAAGCATTACTTATATAAAGCCACTTCTAAAATTCTTATTTTTGATAATGCTTCTCCATCAGAGGTTCTTTAAAATATTACACCACAAATGGGGTGTAATAGTACAGCTATTGTCTGAGGAGTACAGATTTCAGGAAAGTACAATGTCAGCTCACATGATACAGTAATTTCATCAATTGTAATAGCAAACATGCCATTTACAGCTACTACTCCTTTTAAGCTAAATGTATCCTGTTAAATAGGAGCCTCCTTTATTTTCCTGTTACCTGGAACGGTGTTGGTAATGCAGCTTAGGGAAGAGATCTAAGCCAGGGGAGTTTCAGGCTGCGAGTAATAGAAAGTCTCCAGGCATTTTGGGAAGGGGTTAGCAAGGAGAAAAAAAGAGAGGAGAAAAATGAAAACAAACAAAAAGATTGACAGTTTAATATTATAATGGATGAAACAAAAGAGAGTAATATTTCTGTTAATAATTCCCTATATTGATGTTTACATAAAGAAAATTATTGATTTATATATAGTAATTTCCATCCATCCAAGTGACAAATGGCACAGATAATATTTAAAAAATTTATTTACAGTGACTAATACAAACCTAGAAATAAATCTACTAAATGTTGTAAAAAATATCTACACGAAAACTATAAACTGTTACTGAGATATTATATAAGATTATAGACAACTGAAAATCTCATAAATAATTGCCACAAGTGAATTCCTGCATTCACTTTGGAGAACTGTTTAATAATCTCTAAAGCTGATATATAGCAATTATAATTTTAGATACACACTCAATGGAGAGAAGTGCACATTACCACAAAGGATATATTAAAAATGTTATTAACAGTTTTACACATGATAGCCAAAAACAACTCAAATATTCATCTAGTGGAAATTGATAAATAAGTTGTGGTATATTTATAAAATGGATATAGCGCAGTACTTAAAAGTGTATTAGTACCCTGGCTGGGTGGCTCGGTTGGTTGGAGCATCATCCTGAACACCAAAGAGTTGTGGGTTCAAGCCCTGGTCAGGATGTATACCTAGGTTGTAGATCCATCTCCGGTTGAGGCAACTAATCCCCCTCTCTATCTCTGTCCTTCTCTTTCCCCACACCCTTCCTTTCTCTAAAACCAATAAGCATCCCCTGGTGAGGATTTTTTAAAGAGTGTACTAGTGATACACACAATATGAACAAGTGTTTAAAGAAGCTTATTTTGAGCTGAAGATGCTAGACACATTCTCATATATTTCCATTTACATGAAGTGCAAGGGAAGACAAGACTGATCTGTGATTATAGAGGTCAAGTAGGTTACTGACAAGGGGCACAAGGGAAGCTGCTGGAGGAGATGGCGATGCTCCATGTCTCAGTCTCTGGGGTGGTCACCCAGGTGCGTGCCCATGTAAAACACATGTAGCTATATGCTAAATTTATACATTTTATATCATTTAAGAAAAAAAGGCTTCAAAATGTAAAGATTATGTATACCTTTATGAAAACAAATTTATAAATTAAGTTGAATCGTCATTTTAGAAAAATACAACCCTTTGAAACAAATGCAAAAAGTCAGAGATTTTAATTAGTTCTGTAACTACTGGGTAATTGAAATATTAATTTAAAGTCTTTCCCAATGAAACTTGGGGGTTATGTATCTTCACCAGTGACTTCTACCACAATAACAAAGAAATAATTAATAGAGACAAAGGAGCATTATCTAAATAATTTTATGAGACCTATGTTATCTGTATATCAAAACTTTAAAAGTAAGTTACAACATGGGATATTACATACCAATCATGCATTTTAAGTAGAGAGCCTTAGAACTGTATACAAAAAGGCAAAAAAAAAAAAAAAAATCAAACAATGACATTTGAAACATGGCATATAACATGAAATATGGAGATTTATAAAATCATTATTCAAGTTCTAGGTTAATAAATGTACAAGTGAATTGTAAGTTGCATGTTGATTTATGGATTGCTGCTGAGAAAGGAAGAGAGAAGGAGGAAGGCAGAGAGGCAGACAGAAAGAAACTGGGTTTGTCTTTTTTTTTTTTTTAAGCTCAGTGGTTTAACCATGTCTTTATTTTTAAGAATGTTTGAAATTTTTAATTACATTTTTAATTAAATTTGTTGTTTGATAAGATTATATAGGTTTCAAGTGTATATTTCTATGATACAAGTTCTGTATATTGATTGTGTGCCCACCACCCAAGGTCAAATCATCGTTTCCAATTGTCTATATAACTGACAGTGATTGAAAACTCCTGTTCTCTTACATGCAAAGCCTGGTATTTTAATGGATGTGTTGGGGGTTGAAATGCAGACTGAACTTTGAAAAAGAGAAAGTGGGAAATTAAATGTGGAAATAGTGAACACAAATAACTATTCTGTAATAGATGGCATAGAGAGAGGAGAACATCATTTCTATTGTCAATTATTTTCTATACCTTGAGGTAATAGCAGTGGGTAGAACAGACAAGTTTCTGACTTTCTGGAACTCACTTTGTTGTCAGGGATACAGGACATAAATAAATATATAGTATAACATCACTAATTAGTGTTCGAAAGAGAGATAAAATTAGATAGGAAATAGACATGAGGAGAACAAAAGATATAGAATAGAAATGCAGGAGAGAGAAAATCTATAGATGAAGCATAGATGTTGGTGATAGTGAGCCAGTAAGACCTCAGTGAGGAGGCGACATGTGAGGAAAAGAACCTGAACTGTGTGAGTGTACAATCCAAGTGACTATAAGAGAGGATGTTTTAAGGAGAAATAACCGTGCATACAAAGGCATTACAGTAAACTCAGAATTGATATGTTCATGGCATGGCAAAAAAACCAGTGTGACTGGTTTGGAGTGAGCAGAATAGAGGGCCTTAGATAATGAAGTTAAAGACTTTGGCAGAGGTCTGATCATATGGGGTCCTTGGGATATGTTACAGCCTTCAAGTGTTATTCCAAGAGAGTTGAAAGCAACTCATCCTCTTTTTTTCTTTTAATATATCTCACTTCCTAAGTGGTAGAAAAAAATTATAGGGATACAGAGAAATTGAGAATGGAAACAGAGGGGCTAGGTTAGATGCTATGATTGTAGCCCAGGGGAAAGAGAATTGTGGGTTTGAAAAATAAAAACCTGATATGGGAGTAATTTGATACAATTAAAAGTATAGTTTGATAGTATTTGCTGAAGGATTGGTTGAAAAAAATAAAAGGACATGAAGAGAAGAATAGCTTTTTGACATGAGCATCTGGGACAAAGGCAATGGCAATACCCTTGATGGGAAAGCCAAGTGCAGGAGCAGTTTCGAGGAGGCAAAGGAGGAAGTGTGTGTGTGTGTGTTACATGCCACTGAGTTGGACCCAGCGCTTGGTGACCCTAAGAATGAGTGATGTTCAATGTTCTGTCCTCAGCAGCCCTGCTCAGCTCCTGTAGATCCATGCCTATGTCTTCTCTATGAAATCAATTAATCATTAATCTCATGTTTTGTCTTCCTTTTTTCCTACTGCCTTCTATTTTTCTCAGAGTATTTTCTTTTCTGAAGAACCCTGCCTTTCCATGATATGCCTGAAGGATACCTTCAGTTTTGTCGTTTTTGCCTCAAGGGATGTTTTAAGACTTAATTTGTTCTGGGGCCCATTAGTTCATCTTTCTGGTGGTCCAGGGTATCTGTAGAGCTCTCTTCCAACACCATATTTCAAAAAGAATTATTTTTCCCCCCTCAGCCTCTTTACTGTCCAACTTTCACATCTGTACATATTATTTGGGAATATGAGGGTATGGGTGATCTTAACCTTGGACTCTGATGACACATCTTTGTTTTTGGTGATCTTTCCTAATTCTTCTATTGCTGCCATTCTTAGGCTCAGCCCCCTGTTGATTTCTTGGCTGCAGCCTCCATGTGAACTGCTGACTAAGAAAGGTAAGCAAAATCTGTAACAATTTCAATGTCATCGTTTTCTGGGTTAGTTAGGTATTTCTTCTGTAGTCATGATTATTTTCTTCTTGATGTTCAAATGCAGTCTTTCGTTGTCACTTTCTTCTTTCACTTTTATCACATTTTCAATCATTGCTACTCTCTGCCAATAAGATGGTGTCATATGGATATCTTAGGTCATTGATATTTTTCCACTAATTTTCATTCCTCCTTCTTCTGAGTCTAGCCCAGTATTATATATATATGTTCTGCATATAGATTAAGTGAATGGAGAGGTAATATGCACACTTCTTGGATACTTTTTCCAATAGGAAACCATTTTGTCACTCCATATTTGTCCTGACAGAGGCTTCCTGTCCACATGTTAAATGTGAGATGTTTATTCATCATTAGAGGGAAGTGACCAAGCAGGAGGTTAGATATGTTAGTCTGGAACTTGCAGGTAAGATCAGGCTAAAGATAATCTGGAGAACTTTAATTTATTTAAATCCATTGAACAGTATGGGATCACCAAAGAGTGTAGACAGAGATGAGAAAAAGCTCATGGTGGATCCCCAGACTCTCAAAAGTGTTAAAAGACAAGAAGCAATAGAGCGGACTCTGAGAAGTTTACTAGAGAAGTAGAAATAAAACCAAGAGGACATGGCACCTTGTGGGCTACATAAACATATGGTGTTTATTTTGCTCTTGGGTATCTTCTGTTTCTTGTCTGTGTCTATCTGTCCAATAAGCTACGAGCTTCTTGGAAGTAGTGAAAAAGCAGATGTCAAATTATAAATAATTCTGGAAGGCATAGCCTTAATTTTGAATGAAGAACTGAAAATAGTCTGCAAAGTATCTTAAGAGCTTAATGGCCTAGGACACATGATAGGGCTGAATGAAAATGTGCAACTCTGGGAGAACAGAATGAAAGAGGGAGGCTGAGAATTGTAACAGCATATTTCAAATATCTCACAGCTTTGCCTTTGGCTAAA
This sequence comes from Furipterus horrens, assembly GCF_987537825.1. Lineage (NCBI taxonomy): Eukaryota > Metazoa > Chordata > Mammalia > Chiroptera > Furipteridae > Furipterus > Furipterus horrens. The sequence continues at coordinate 132,208,996 of NW_028327173.1, read as the reverse complement.
CCTGGGGCTGAGACTGCTAGATTTAGCAAAAACAAAGAGAGAAAAAGTATTGAAATTTTGGAATATAAATTACTAGAAGCCTAGACTGTTATAGATTATTGTAGTTTTTCTGTATATAATATATCTGCCATGTTGGATATCTGCCAATATCTTAAAGAGATAACAAAGCCTTCATTTTCTACTTTGACACAGTCAAAATGTGTCATAGATACATAAAGGTTAGTAGGTGATGCTTTCCAATAATATATGTATAATAGAAAACCTTGAATCTTATAAGTAAGGTTTTTTTTCCAGGCAAAAATATGATTAAATTAGATTTAGCCTAAAGCAAAGTTTCATTTATGATTTATTGATATCTTTTGGTTGGTTAAATCACTGCAGAGGAATTATGTTAGAAAAGCAGTTTGTGTCATCCTAGTGAAACTTAACCCTGTATCCAATATATGACAAGCAGCACTTCCATTTCACTTTGCTATGTACCAAAGAGCTGGGATAGGCTCTTGAATATAACTCTTGAATATAAATATTTCTTTTACCCTGGGGCAGTGGTGAGGAAGATAAAGGCTTCAAGATATACATATAATAACATATGAGGTTCTAGTTTAATTAGTAATCTGGCAACATTTTAAATGTTTTTATGTCAAGGAATAACTATATATAAGAGGTAAATAGTAAAAATCTCTCTTTTGAAATGTCTCTAGAAGGGTTAAAATAATAAACAAGGCAATTCATTCTTCATTTTTCTTACAAAATAAAATTGAACAAATCATTATCAGTGAATTATAAAATCTGTATTAAATTTTTCTGGAATTACTACTAATAAAATATTTAATTTTAAATTAATTAGTGTATTTGAGTTTTAGATATTTATTCAAGTGTCGTGTATATGTAAAACGTAAAGTAAATAGTGAATATTTGCAACATTTGGATAATACAGATAGCCATATGCAAACATTTAAATGAATAAAGAGTATGTAAGGGAAGAATATAGGCTTTAGAATAAGACAGATCAGTATTTAAGGTAGTATTAGCAACTATAAAACTTTGAACAATTAATTACTATGTTTATTTTCCTTATCTGTTTTAAATAGGGAGAAAAGTACACATCTCTCAGTTATATGAAAATAAAGTATTATGAAGATTGGCTAGAATTAACTAAGAAAGTATGTGTCTTATAAGGTGTCAGACTTCATTTGGGATTGCAAAGTGTTAAAAATTTTTTGAATTGAAAATGACTTTATAGTTATTCTTATAGAACATTTTTCCAAAGCAGCTATGTAGATAAAATCTTGATCTGTAGGCATCCACAAACTCTTTTCATATGTCTTGAAATCAGTAAATGAAGGTCAGTGTGTGTTATTAACAAATAATTTTTATTTCAACTGAGTTTTCTTGAGAGCATAGTTTAGGCTTCAACTGTATATAGGATTGCCAGATAGTAGACAGAACAACCAGTTATATTTGAATTTCAGATATATAACACGTTTTTCAATATAAGTTTGTTTGACAAAATATTTTGGGTGTAGTTATCTAAAAAATTATTCCTTGTTTATCTGAAATTCAAATATAACTGGGTCTCATATATGAATATTTGCTAAATCTGGCTGCCTTACTGTGAAATTCTCATATTTTAAAAACAACAAATGCAAGATAGTGAATATCTATAACATTTGCAGGCAGTGGACAAGTCTGATTGTCAATTTCCCTTTTTCCTCCTATTAATGAAGTGATGTTGGCCTCATTTACCCAAAAGAGTATAGTAATTCAAAAATTATTTTTAGATGCACATGTCTTGGTAGAGTTTAGGGATTTAAAGCTTTCTAATATGTAATTAAAATATTCATTTCAAATATCAGATGTGATTCACTGCCATATAATCCTCTGATTTTAAAAGCAACATAAGGTGAATTTTAAATATTATATAACAATTCTCCAAGTAGTAATATATCATTTTGGAAGTTTCTTCACCAAGAGTTCTGAACTAAGAGCATTTACTTATGAAAAATGTTTAATTTTTTTATTTTGCTATTGTTAATAAAAAGAACATAATCACTTAACATGGGTTTGAAAGTGGCCTTCCAAATTAGGTATTTAAAAATACATAATGTTTTAAATGGTAATATCTTACTAGAAAAATTAATACTGTAATTTCCAAAGTCTTTAAATATAATTTTATATTATATAAATCAATATAAGAAGAAGTACTTGAATTTTGACCATTTTTACAGTATTGAAAGAGATTTAAGAAGACCTAAAAATGAAAAAATATCCATTATTTTTCCAAGACTTAATATTATCAAGATGGCAATATTCCCCAATTTGATCTACAGAATCAACATAATATTGAGTCAAAATAATATTGAAAAAGAAAAACAATGTTGAGGACTCATCCTTTGTGATTTCAAACTTTCTACAAAGCTACATTAATTAAGCCAGCGAAGTACTCACCTAAGGAAAGACATAGAGCATTGAAAAATAATGGTGTTTTCAGAATATTTATGGTTAATTGACTTTAAACAGAGAGTCAAGACAAATCAATGAAGGAAAGAAAGTCTCTTCAACAAATAATGCTTGGACAATTGGATACCTCCATGCAAAAGAATGAAATCAGATGCCCATCTCACATCATATATGATGTATAAATCGAAATTAATTACAGACCCATGTTTAATATCTAAAACTATAAAAATCTTAAAGAATAGAAGTAAATCTTTGAAATATTTGATTAAGCAATGTTTTCTTAGATATGATACCAAAAGAAAAAGCAACAGAAGAAAAAAATAAACTGAACTTCATCAAACTTAAAAATCTGTGAGCTTTAAAAGATACTAAAAAGAAGTAGAAAGACAACCAACAGAATGGAAGATAATATTTACAAATTATATAACTGTTAAATAACTTGTATCCAGAATATATTTAAAAGTTCTATTTCTGAACACTGAAAATTGCATAAAGATTTGAACAGATATTTCTCCAAAGAAGATATACAAATGAACAATAAGTAGTGAAAAGATGTTCAACATTTTTGTCATTCATTAGGGAAATGGAAGTTAAAACCATACTGAGGTATAATTCAAACCCAGTAGGGCTGCCATCATAAAAACAAAATTGTATAACAATGACTATTGGCAAGGAGATGGAGAAAATGTTACCCTCATAAATAATTGGTAGGAATGTAATATGTTGCAGCCACTTTGGAAAACAGTTTGGCAATTCCTCAAAAAGTTATATAGATAGTTGCCATAAAACCCAGCAATTGCTTTCCTAGGAATATACACAAGAGATCTAAAAACTATGTCCATATAAAAAGCTATACACAAATGTTCACAATAACTTATGCACCCCTATGTTCATAGCAGTGTTTTTACAATAGCTAGGATCTAGAAACAACCCAAGCACCCATCAGTAAATGAGCTGGTAAAAAAGCCCTGGTACATTTTCACAATGGAATACTATGTGGCTGTAAAAAAGAAGAAAATTCTACCTTTTGCAACAGCATGGATGGACCTGGAGATTATTATATGAAGTAAAACAAACCATTCAGAGAAAGACAAATACCATATGATCTCATTTATATGTGTAATCTAATGAACAAAATAGAAACAGAGGTATGGACACGTGGAACACACTGACAACTGTCGGGGTGGGGGTCTGGCACTGGATAAAAGAAGGTGAAGGGAGCAGCCAAAGAACATATACACAGACTCATAGTCACAGACAGCATTATGGTAATGACCAGAGAGGGAAGGGGGGTGAGGGCTGGATGGAGGCAGGCAGAAGGGGGTAAAATGGGGATATCTGTAATAGTGTCAACAATAAAAATAAGAAAAAAATAATAGCCCAAAAGTGGGAAAACCTCAAATTCCATTATTTTTTTAATGCAGTATATCTCTGTAAGGGACTATTATTTAGCTAAAAAAAATAAATGTACTAATAATATGTGGTACATGAATGAACCTTGGAGACATGCTAAGTAAAAAAAGCCAACACAAAAACCCACATATTATATGATTCCATTCATATAATATCTGTAATGGGAAACTCAATAAAGACAAAAATAAATTAATTATATCAAGGGCTGGGAGAGATGAAAATGGAGAATGACTGCTAATGAATATTGGGTTTCATTTTGGGATAATGAAATGTTTTAAAAATAGGTAGTGGTGATAGTTGCCCAAATCTGTGAATATGCTAAAAACCACTGAATCACATACTTCAGAGGGGTGCACTTTATGGATATATATTTTCCCAAACTGTTAAAAAAATAGAAAATGACTTTGGAATTGAAAGTTGTTGAGTTAGTTGACTGGCTAATTTAAATTTTTAAGAAATGCTGACCTACCTTGTAGTTCACATAGGCATGTGAACCTGAGAATTTAGAAATCAATACATCTATGAAATTCTTGCACAACGGAACACTGGATCAAACTAAATTATGCTGCTGAACCAGGCTCGTGGGATGGAGCTGGCTCCAGGTTACCTTCCACTGTTGACTTCATATTTTCTTCTCATACCACTAGACCTTTCTACTTTAACTACTGGTCTCTTACATGTAATTAGGTGTTTGCATCCCTACATGAGTATTTGCATTCTAGAAGAGCATGATTTAATACAAAATAGAAAAATAAAGTTAGATAACCTACTAGTATATGTTTAATTAAAATTAAAAATTAAGCTTTAATGATATTTAACATATAGGTGTCATGGACTGAATGCTTGTGTTATTCATATGTTGAAGATCTATCTAATCCCCAGTGTGATGGTATTTGGCAGCGGGGCCTTTCAGAGAATTAGGTCATGAGATTGGAGTTCTTATGAATGGGATTACTGTTTTAAAAAGGGACATGGAAGAGATGGTATCTCTCTTCTTCATATGAGGTTTCAACAAGTAGGAGTCCATCTCCATGAGGAAGAAGGACCTCACTGGAAATGGAATTGGCCAGTACCTTAGTCTAGTACTTCCCCATCTTCTGCAAAGAGGAGCTTACAGTCATATTCCAAGTTTTTATTTTTCTCTAAAGGTTGTCTGATTTAATGTTATACAAAGACATACTAGAGTCATGAATTATATTACCTAACTTTTTAACTAAAGATTACCAAATTGAAACATAGCATAAAAGACCTCTGGAAAAAAAAAAAAAAACGTCAATTAAAGAAAATATGAGCAATGCATTGGAAGGAAACAGCAAGAAAAGTAAGCCAGACACTATTATCCCTTGAGAGAGCTATCAGTTAACTGAGATTATAAAGTATAAATGATGAGATTACAACATAACATTAAAACAGAAAACATAACTGCTCTTTGTTATAAATGCAACATCTTAACAAATGAGATTATAAGTAAAGAACAGCCTTCATATTATAAAGAAGACATTTTATAAATATTTTGGAAATACTTCCATTATTATATGTTAGTATGGCACAAGGAGATACAGGAATGTCACCATTATAGAAAATCTAAAATTGAAGAGTTGAAAGAAAATATTTTCTAAAATTTTAAAAATTATTCTAAATTGTTTAGAGATTGTGCCAGTTTTACATTATATTTTTAAGTATAAAATATAACACTTCCCTGTTTTTAAAAGCCACTGATTTAAATTGGGGGAAATTGACACTCATTAGCCAACTTTCAACAATAACAAAAAAAAAAATCAACAATTGGTTGGCATTATTGAAGCTATTGGAGAAAATGAGCATCATAAGTACTCATAGAGAACAATGTCCTTTTGCATTAGCACATCTTTGAGAAAAGCACTGTTTTCATTTATTATAAACATAAAACAAGTCTAAAATAGTAAATTTAGACTCAGATTCTAATTACTTTTGAGTGAAGAGTTAAAAAGGGAAACAAAATCAACCACTTACTGTCATGATAAATAATTCTATGAATAGATATTATGCTTGTTTTACAGCAGGAAATCTAAGCTTTTGATACTCTGAATAACTTCCTGAAGGTAACACAGTGACTGATCCCGGATTCAAATCCATGGTGCCTGACTCCCAGCCAGCCTTGCTGCACTTCCCCTAGGGGTTATTTTTCCTTCGAATCGAACATATTTTACTCCACTAAGTTAGGTAGAATTATTTTTTCCATATTTGTAATCCATCCTCTAAGACAGTGGTTCTCAACCTTCCTAATGCCGTAACCCTTTAATATAGTTCCTCATGTTGTGGTGACCCCCAACCATAAAATTGTTTTCATTGCTACTTCATAACTGTAATTTTGCTACTGTTATGAATCGTAATGTAAATATCTGATATGCAGGATGTATTTTCATTGTTACAAATTGAACATAATTAAAGCATAGTGATTAATCACAAAAACAATATGTAATTATATATGTGTTTTCCAATGGTCTTAGGCGACCCCTGTGAAAGGGTAGTTTGACCCCCAAAGGGGTTGCGACCCACAGGTTGAGAACCGCTGCTCTAAGAGGTATATGAGTTCCTATCTCATTGACTTCAGGCTTGGACAAATGGCATGCTTTGGCCAATGAGAGGAGCATAGAACAGCATGGTCCCATGTTAGCAGGTGCTTTAAATATTATTGTATGGTCCCCTTTGCCTCTTGTGCAACTCTGCCCCCACTACCAGCCCAGTGTGTCAATCTGGATCCTGAGATGGCACAAGAATCATAATGTATTCCAGTGTAACCACAGCCAATGAGAAGTTTTTGCATAATATAAGCAGAAAATAACTTTGTTTTATAAACCAATGAGATAATGTTTCTCTTATTGTATGTTACTGCAAAAGTTGAAAAAGTATATTCCATTTAACTCCAAGCTTCATTAAGTGTCCAACAAGTCTTAAATCAATATTTTGAATAAATGCATACAGAAAGAGACCTACTATCTATTATGCTTAGATAGGACTGATTCTTCCTTTACAGGTGAAGAATATGATGTTGCAATTATACTACGATAGGGAGGATTTTAAAAAACAGATGATTAAATGTTTATGGGAATTTTTGTGGTTTACATCACTGTAGAGAATAAGTGTAATATCTATGTTATCTCCTTTAGGGTGTGTAGCAAGATTTTTTGTAAGGAATATCTGTTCTTGCCTGCAACCCTCAGAAACTGAGTGAGTCAAGTGTACAGGCAAAGCTTTTATGTACACCAGTTGTGCTTAGGATGACAAAGACAATAGGAATATTCAAACAACATCCAGAGAAAGCATTTTCCATAAAACATTCTATAGTTGAAATTTATTTACCCATTGATTGCAGTCAGATCAGCAAAAACTGCTTATACAGTTCTCACTGGCCCACTAACAGAATTGTTTACCCAAAATGTAATTTTACATGATATTGCCAGTTGATATTAAGTGCCATTATAAGAAAAATATACAGTCTCATGAAACTCATTCTACCTGTACCTCTTTTAAGAATAATTTCAAGATGTTGTTTATTGCACACCAGAGTAATTTCTGTCTGTGTGTTGTGCAAAAAATAATATACTTCTCATTAGCAAATGGTTTGTTTTGATCTCATCTTTGCAGTAAATTTATCTAACTAACCAGATTCTTTCTGTATCTTTGAAGATAAAAGTCTTAAAGCTAAATTTGGCATTGAATTTTTTTAGCCATATTTCCCTAATACTTTTATGTCATTCCATCCTTATTTGTTGTTTCTCTTGTTTTAGTTATCATGTTATATTTTACATATTGTAAGTCCTTTACAAGCTTTCTGGAACAAATTATAGTATCAATATAGAAATATGTATTTTTATAACTGACATGAATCCATCTTTAGTTACTTTCTCAAAATACTAAAGTGATAAAACAATATATCTTCAGCTTCCTCATGTAAAAAGTTTTACAAATTATGTACTAACGTTTTTAAAGCTCAGATAATATAAGACTGTATAAACTTTTCCTCTTAAGCAAAGCCACCAATCACCCAGTCCTTTCCATCCACATCCACTGACAATATAACCTAATGTAGGAATAAACCTCCTTGTACAACATCTTCATCACCTGGTTCTCAATAAAACCGTGCTTCTCATACTTCCATGTGCACATTAGTCACCTGAAGATCTTGTTAACACGCAGCTCCTGACTGAGTAGTTATGGGGGTGGGGGTCTGAGATTCGGCATTTCTTAGACAGTGATGATGTCACTGCCTGTCTGCAAATCACGCGTAAGAGGATTAGACTCAACAAAATGTTATGGAAAATAATTTGTTTTTAGCTACCTGAGCAGGAAGAATTTTAAAGGTGCTCTCAAAATGGAAATATATGTCAGGCACCCATCACCACATTTGTGGTCTGATATTCCAAAAACAGTTTAAAAAAGCCACTACATGTAATTGACCATTGGCCTGAAATTACCCTATCTTGAATAAAGAGAATATTTGCATAGTATAATTCATGAAGTCAAAATAATATGCAACCCAGGAACATAAAGAATTAAAAAATGAGTAAACATTCTTCACTGTGAAAAAAAAAGGAACAAAAACAAAAAGAAGTTGCTTCAATCAGAGTTTGAATTACTAAATTTCAGTATATTATGAGGAGTAGTTTTGGAATTTAGGTTGTATGGTTAGCTTAAAGAAGACGTGTTTGTTTATGCATTTTGTTTTGGTTTAAACAAATCTGTTGGCATTTTGCAAAGAGAAACAGAGACAAATGGTGTAAACAGACCTCTACTCTGTGTTTCAGTACACTGCCATAAAACAAGTTAGATGAAATTAAGCATGCAGCAAGATGGAAAAATTTTGCTGGCGTTATCACAACTGCTTACCATAAATATATTACACTACATGCAAAAGACTGCAAGGAAAACTACTGCTATCAAACTGTGAATTGATTTCATCCGTACTTTCATACTGGCTGCTTTTGTTAGTTTATTTTGGTTTGCTTTGTTTTGTGTGATTATCATTCACAACTGAAATGTGCAGGCAAACACACCATTAATTCTCTCCATTATTTGCAGAGCATTAATGAGGAATTATGTAAACACTGATGTTTTTAATGAAGACAGTTTTTCCTTTTAGTGAATTTAGTGGGGCTATTTGGATTGGGGTGTTTCAGGTTATTAAAAATAAATCTATGAAAAAATATATCTGCCTTGATACTAGATTGTGATCTTCTTAGGGGATTTTTATTTTACTCACCTTTGAAAACTCGGAGTCTAGCATAACTATTAGTAAATAATTATTTGCTAAATTATCGCTTCTTTGTGGTGTATCATACAATAAAAAATCTTAAGTCTCATTAATACTATACTAAACTCAGTTTCTGTTATTATAGAGACAAGAGTTGTAGGATCAATGGAAAGGTCAACTTTTTATTTTTAATTTCACAAAAACTATTTGGCTTATAACAAATATTTTATGATATCATTTTTATGATGCTTGGGGTTTTTATTCTGGCCTACTATTTAATCACTGAAAGGCTTTTCAGTTGAGGAAGTTTAGACTCTTTTTAGAGTTATACACTCAACAATTTTGTCTCCTTCTTAACTTAATCAATCTATTTTTCTTCCCTCTTTACAATTAATTTTGGTCAGATAAGCACAACATCTGCATATTTGTGCAGCTAACTAAAAATGTTATTGAAAGGCTATCTGTGCTAATTATTGTATCAATGAATAGGATCCAAGTCAGCCTTTATAATGTTCATAATCTAGTAAGTGCTATCAGACTTTTCATTGTTTTCTGAGCTTGTAGTTCATTTTGTTGCCAAAAGTAGAAGTCTCATTTTATGATTCACTCAATTTTTTGTTTTATTAATATTTTAGCCTTCTTTGTATTTGCATTCTAACTATTAATTTTATACTTTTAACTCACATTGGTCTTCAATATTTATTAAGTACTTCAACATTAAACACAGACTCAACAGAAACAGTGTACACTAGTGGGTAAGTAGGTCTCTACCTGGGCTATAAAACTAAATTCACTCAGGGAGCACTTAAAAATAGTTATGCATGACAAACTTAACAAGAATGCCCATAATATGTATAAGGAAAAAGTAGATATAACAGATAGAATTTATAAAATCTCTTGAATCAAAATTGTGTACACTGATTCATCAATAAAAAAATGGAAGAGAATAGAAAATTCTAAATGTATTAAAGTATATTAAGCATTTTGCATATAAAATATAGCAAATAAATTAATGGGAAATAAAGGATGTTTTTTGAAGAAGTGTTGGATAATTTGATATTCATATGGAAAAAGTAAAATTTGACCTGGTTCAGATGCAATATGCAATAAAATGAATAATTTATAGATGTATCAGAGATTTACAGATAAAAGTAAAAATATATGATTACTAGAAAAATTAAAGCAATTTCTCTACAAAATGGCTGTGGGGAAATATTCCAAAATAAGACTTAAATTCTGGAATAATAATACAAAATACTAACACATTATCAAATCTTTTAAAATATTACATAAAAAATACAAGATAAAAGTATAAATAACAAACACTTCAGGAAAATTTTACTGATATCTCAGTTAACATGCAGGATATATATATTTCAGTATATTTTATTGATTATGCTATTACAGTTGTCCCAATTCCCCACCCCCACCCTATACCTCCCTTCCCTTCAGCAATACCCATTTAGTTCAGGTCCATGGGTCACGCATATAGGTTCTTTGGCTTCTCCATTTCCTATACTATTCTTAACATCCCCTTGTCTATTTTGTACCTACCAGTTATGCTGCTTGATCCCTGCATGGTTTCCTCCACTGACAACCCTCAATATGATCTCCATATCTATGGTTCTGTTCCTGTTCTAGTTGTTTGCTTAGTTTTGTTTTGTTCTGTTTTGTTTTTTAGATTCGTACATTGTTAGTTATCAGTTTGTTGGTATTTTACAGCTCATAGTTTTGATCTTCTTCTTTTTCTTAAATGTATCCCTTTAACATTTCATATAATAAAGGTTTGGTGATGATGAACTCCTTTAGCTTTACCTTGTCTGAGAAGCACTTTCTCTGCTTTTCTTTTCTTTTTTTTTTTTTTAAGTATATTTTATTGATTATATTGTTACAATAGTTCCAATTTTTTTTTTTTCTCTGCTTTTCCATTCTAAATGATAGCTTTGCTGGATAGAGTAGTCTTGGCTGTAGGTCCTTGCTTTTCATCACATTGAATATTTCTTTTTTTTTAAGTATATTTTATTGATTACATTGTTAAAGGAGTCCCAATTTTTTAACCCTTTGCTCCCCTCTGTCCAGTAAGCCCCTTCCCTCCAGCAATCCCCGCCCCCGCCCCCCATCCCCCCACCCCTGGCTTTAGTTCATGTCCATGGGTCGAGCATTTACGCTCTTTGGCTTCACCCTTTCCTATATTATTCTTAACTTCCCCCTGTCTATTTTGTACCAACCAATTATACTTCTTAATCCCTGCACCATTTCCCCATTTCTCTCCCTTCCCCCCTCCAAGCTGATAATCCTCGATTCCCATACCTAATGATTCTGTTCCTATTCTGGTTTGCTTAATTCAATTTTGGTTCTGTTTTTTAGGTTTAGTTGTTGATAGTTGTGAGTTTGTTGTCATTGTAATGTTCATAATTTTGATCTTCTTTTTCTTAAGTAAGTCCCTTTGACATTTCATATAACAATAGCTTGGTGATGATGATGATCTCCTTTAGCTTTACCTCACATGGGAAGCACTTTATCTGCCCTTCCATTCCGAATGATAGCTTTGCTGGATAGAGTAATCTTGGTTGTAAGTCCTTGCTTTTCATCACCTTAACTACTTCTTGCCAGCCCCTTCTTGCCTGCAAAGTTTCTTTTGAGAAGTCAGCTGATAGTCTTATAGGCACCCCTTTGTAGATGACTCTCTGCTTTTCTCTTGCTGCTTTAAGATTCTCTCTTTATCTTGAACCTTTGGAATTTTAATTATGATGTGTCTTGGTGTGGTCCTCTTCGGGTCTAGCTCGTTTGGGACTCTCTGTGCTTCCTGGACTTGTACGTTTATTTCCTTTGCAAAATTTGGAGCATTTTTCTTCATTATTTTCTCACATAAGTTTTCAATTTCTTGCTCTTCCTCTTCTCCTTCTGGCAGCCCTATGATTCAGATGTTGGCACATTTAAAGTTGTCCCAGAGGTTCCTAAGCTTTTTCTCATTTTTTTCAATTCTTGTTTTCTCATTCTGTACTGGTTGACTTTTTTTCTTCCTTATGTTCCAAATCATTGATTTGAACCCCAGTTTTTTTCCTTTCACCATTGGTTTTGTGTGGATTTTCCTTTGTTTCATTTAATGAAGACTTCACTTCTTCCCTTATGCATATGCCGTACTTAAGCATATCTGTTAAGCCTGTGAGCATCTTTATCACCAGTGTTTTGAACTCTGCATCTGTTTGGTTGGCTATCTCCTCATTTTTTACGTTGGCTATCTCCTCATCACTTAGTTCTACCACTGGAAACTTTATCTGGTCCCCCTTTTAGGCCATACTTCTCTGTCTCCTTATCTTGACAGGCTCCTGTGTTTGTTTGCCTCTATGTTTTAGGCAGAGCTGTCATTCCTGTTACATTGTAAGGGGCAGAGCCTTAGGTATTCGTCAGTATGAGGTGACATGTTTCACCACATTGTGGCACTGTGTGTGGGGGAGGGGGTCTGAGAGGGAACAATGGCGCTTGCTAAGCACTCACTCTTTTTGTATGGGACTGATGCCTCTCTAGCTGTTGCCCTTGCTGTTGTTCCCAGAGTGAGTGGGTCTGTGGATGTTCTAGGACTCTGGGGGCCTGTAAAGAAACAGACTCTGCTGAGAGACCTGCAGTTTCTTCCTCTGCCCCAACCTCCACTGGTTTGCACAGTCAAAAGTAATGTTCCTTTATTTCCCTGGTGCTGGGACTATGAGCTGTGTGATTGGGTATGGTGCTGGGAGTGCTCCCCAGGTGTCCCTTCCAACTTTTTAAAATGTGTGACTGCACTTTCTGCCAGCCTGCTGCTGGCCGCCGCTCCCACTGCCACCACAGTGTGTCCTCTCTGCCCCGGCTCTGCCCCTCCTACCTGTCTGGATGAGTATTTCTTCTTTATATCTTTGTTTGTTGGGATTCCATGCAGCTCAAATTTCTGGAACTTCTGGTTGTCTCTAGTTTTGAGGTAGCTATATTCCTTCTTAGTTGTGGAGGGAGACGCAGCGTGTCTATCTAGCTACTGGTTGATTCTTGCATGTGCCCTGACCAGGGACTGTACCCACAACTTTGGGGTATTGGGGCAATGCTCTAACTAACTGAGCTCTGAATACTTCCTGCCAGTCCCTTCTTGTCTGCAAAGTTTCTTTTGAGAAATCAGCTGACAGCTTTATGGGAACTCCTTTGTAGGTAACTCTGTTTTTCTCCTGCTGCTTTTAAGATTCTCTCTCTATCAGTTTATAGAAATGGCTCTCATTTATAATTAGGAGAAATACAAATTAATATTACATGAAATACTACATCTCAACCATTGAGACATTTGACATTTGATAACATACTTTCTTGAAGAGCTAATAAGAAACAAGTATAGTTTTACAATATTTATGGTAATACAAAATGTTACATTCTCTTATGGTGGTGAATTAAGCTATATCCAACAAAATTATAACTTCACTTACTTTTTAACATAGTAATCCTACCTCTAGAAATGTATTCTAAAGACACTGTGAAAATCGAAATGGCTAAAGGCTAAAGTCTATTCATTGCTATGTTACTTGATATAGCAATAGGCTGAAAAGAACCCAAATGTTCTTCAGTATTGCTATGTACAAGAAATTATCACACATATACACCATGGTACTCTACCAGCTTTAAAAGGACAATCTTTAGATAATGCTTTGGGTTGATCTCCAGATTATACAATTCAAAATAAAAGTAAACCGTAAATTTATATTTTAATAAGAAATTTATGGTCCGGTTCGAACCACGGAGGCTGCAGAGGAGGAGAAGAAGAAGAAGGTTCCTGCTGTCCCAGAGACCCTTAAGACAATGCAAAGGAATTTCGCAGAGCTGAAGATCAAGCACCTGAGAAAGAAGTTTGTGCAAAATATGCTTCGAAAGGCAAGGAGGAAGCTTACCTATGAAAAAGCTAAGCACTGTCACAAGGAATACAGGCAGATGTACAGAACTGAGATTTGAATGGCTAGGATGGCAAGAAAAGCTGGCAACTTCTATGTACCTGCGGAACCCAATCTGGCATTTGTCGTCAGGATCAGAGGTATCAATGGTGTGAGCCCAAAGGTCTGAAAGGTGCTGCAGCTTCTTTACCTTTGCCAGATCTTCAATGGCCCCTTCGTTAAACTCAGAAAGGCTTCGATTAACATGCTGAGAATTGTGGAACCATACATTGCATGGGGGAACCCAAACTTGAAGTCAGTAAATGAATTGACCTACAATCGTGGTTATGGCAAAATCAAAAAAAATGAATTGCCCTGACAGATAACACATTGATTGCTCGATCTCTTGGTAAATATGGCATCATCTGCATGTTGGAAAATGTTTCAAAGAAGCAAACAACTTCCTGTGGCCCTTCAAATTATCTTCTCCATGAGGTGGAATGAAGAAAAAGACCACCCATTTTGTAGAAGGTGGAGATGCTGGTAACAGGGAAGACCAGATCAACAGGATTATTAGAAGGATGAACTAAGGTATTTACAATGGTTATTTTTGTAATCTGGTCAGTTAATAAAGAGTAACTGCTTTAAATTGAAAAAAAAGAAAGAAATTTATGGAATGCATTTGTGTGTGTGTTTATAAGTTCAAATAAGTCAATTGAAAGATGAACAACATTAATAAAAGTAATTAATTAAGGGAATGGAGGGAATAGGCTGGAGGGTATATTTTAGAGGAAATACTTTCTGAATGTATCATGTATAATATTGACTTTAAGATGATAAAAATATTTTACATATTAAAAACATTAAAACCAAACAATAAAACTGTTTTGAGATAGGGAATTGTTTTCTCTATTTTTAAAATACACTAATATGATTGAGCATCCCTACTGAGATATATCTTAAGGAAAATTAACAACTGCAAATAACCTTAGCTTGTATTCAGAATTCATATTTTAATAATAATATTGATATTTTTATGTTCATTAATGTATGAATGTATATAATATAATATATAGTAAATATCCACTGCATATTTATACATGTGATGATTAGTTTTATGTATCAACTTGAGTGAACTAAAGTGATAGCATAGGCAACTAGATAAGCAAGAAGGGAGCAAAACTGGCTAAGTTTAATTAGGTCAGAAACTGCAGCTTTACACACACCAGGAGATAGATGCATTGCCCCCAAAGGGAATTGACACCTCTCTGTCACCCTGTGTAAAGAGGAAGGATCTGGGGGGACAACCAGTTCATTGTCCTGGACTATGGGGGTGGGGAGGTAAACACATGCACAGTAGAAACCAGATGACGCAACAGAACTTTGGGACCTATGGAGTAGAAGCTAGCATGGTGCAGGGTGAGGTCCTTCTACTCTGAGGCATGTTCAGTAGGAGCTAAGATGGCAACCAAAATGGGGAGGGGTCTAGCCTGGGAAAAGGATCCAGCTGGAAAGGGGGAGGACCCAATACAAGCCTGCAAAAGATTGGCAGATTGGTTAGTTTGAAAGTCAGCCAGCTCCTACTCAAGCGGGAGATAATATAATCAAAGCTTAACAAAGGCCTCCTAGAAGTACACATTCGGTATTCATTTTCACATTCTCTCTCTGTAGCAGCTGTGCGGCTCGGAACAGAGACGGAGTTGGACTAAGCTTTGGCATGGGCTGAATTGAACTACGCCCTGCCAATGCTGGAACAATGGCACAGGATTTCTGGACCCTGGCCCTTCAACTGGGATTTATGAAGACAAGGCTAGACATTTTCCACAGCAGGAAAAAGCTGAGCCACCTGGCCATGAATGAAACACTGGGAACCTGGAAGCAGTTGTATATTTCTATCCCAATAAATCTAACTACTACACCTCATCCTCCCATGCATGGATCTTAGAAATGCTTTTCTTGCGACTCTGTGAAAGGACCCCATTTCCACCAGCAACAAAGTGATGTCCAGGTAGCTGAGGGTGTTTCCAGAAGAGATTAGCATTTGAGCATTTGAATCATTGAGCTGAGCATAGTATAAAAATGAACATACAAATAAATGGAAGCATATACTTGCTCAAGGGTAGGAAGGATTAACATTGTTAAAATATCAATACTACCCAAAGCAATCTATAGATTCAATGCAATCCCTATCAAAATACCACTAGCATTTTTCACAGTACTAGAATAACATTTCTAAAATTTTTAAGGAAACACAAAATGCCCTGAATAGCTATCTTGAGAAAGAATAAAGGCCGTAATAATCAAACAGCCTGATACTAGCATAAAAAAAAAGACACATAGATCAATGGAACACAATGGAGAACTCAGTAATACACTCACACCTTTATGGTGAATTAATCTATGTCAAAGGAGACAATGATATACAATGGGGTAGAGACAGTCTCTTCAATAAATGGTGTTGAGGAAACTAGAGTTATATGCAAAAAAAAAAAAAAAAAAAAAAAAACTAGACCCCTTTCTTATACCATCTACAAGAATAAACTCAAAATGGAATCAAAGCTTAAATGTAAGATATGAAATCATAAAACTCCTAGAAGAAAACACAGATAGTAAACTATTTTACATTGCTCTTAGTAAAAGAAAAAATAATTGGATATGTCTCTTCAGTCAAGAGAAACAAAAGATAGACACATGGGACTACATCAAACTAAAAAGTTCTTTCACAGCAAACAAAACCATCAACAAAAGGAGAGACAACCTACTGAATGGGACAAGATATTCACCAATAATATATCCAGTAGGAGGCTGATATCCAAAACATATAAAGAACTCATACAACTTAACACCAAAAAGACAAACAATCTGATTAAAAAATGGGCAAAGGACCTGAATAGACACTTTTCCAAAGAGGACATACAGATGACCACTAGATATAAGAAAAGATGCTCAGTGTCACTAGTCATTAGAGAAATGCAAATTTAAACATGATGTGATATCACCTCACACCTGTCAGAATGGCTACATCAAGTCAACAAACAAATGGTGAGGATGAGGAGAAAAGAGAACCCTCATGGTAATAAAGATTGGTGCAGCCATGGTGGAAAACAGTATGGAGGTTCCTCAAAAATTTAAAAATGGAACTACCATTTCACCCAGAGAGTCTAATTCTGGGTATTTATCTAAAGAAATCCAAAACACTAATTCAAAAAGATAAATGAATGTCCATGTCATTAAAACATTATTTATAAACACCAAAATATGTAAGCAACCTAAATGTCCATCAATAGATGAGTGGATAAAGAAAGGTGGTACATATATATACAATGGAATATTAGTTGGCCATAAAATGAATTAAATTGGTGATAACATCAATATGAAAGGGAAGCACTGATTAGTTGCCTCCCATATGTACCTGGACGAGGGATTTTGTGCTCCCAGAACTGGACATTGAACCAGCAACCCAGGTATGTGCCCTGACCAAGAATCGAACCCACAAACTTTTGGTGCAGGGGAGGACACTCCAACCAGCTGAGACACCCAGCCAGGGCTAAACTAAGTGTGATACTCTTATGGTAATGTTTTTTAAAGTGTCTTTATTTAGCAATATGTAACAAAATATTTATAGGTGAAATGATAAATTTGCTTTAAAATTTCTTCGTAACTGTGAGTTACAGGGGGAGGTTGGAAAAAAGGAAATAGATATAATGATGAAGTAAGGTCATCTATTAATGGCTGTTGGAGAAGGGTTCTGGCATTTTTTGCATTATCCCCTCTATTCACAGGGTACATGTTTGAAAGTTATCATGAAGGTAAATTAAAAATAAATAACAAGCTATTCAATACTGCAAACCAAACAAACCAAACAACAAAACGACCAATTGAATCAGTATCCTTAGACGTGGAGCCTAAGTGTTTAAGTATTTCAGGAGTTTCCAGGTAATTTAAATGTGCAGGCAGAGTGAAGGACCACTGGTAAGGAGCTACAGGGTGACCCAGGTTAAAGTGCCGTAATACCTCTAACACATGTGTTGATGTAAGCAGATTTGACATGCCGTAGCTTTCTTTGCCATTATGGATATTAAATAAGAGTTTTCTTGGTGTGTTTGTGTGTGTGTATGTGTGTGTGTGTGTGTGTGTGTGTGTGTTTCTAAAGGCACCCAAACCTGATAAGAAGCCATAGCTTTCACATAAAGTTGGTTTTTTTTTTCATCTATGAAGTAATTGAGCCAAAATCAGTTTTATACACCTGAACTCACACAAGTTTTCCTTAGGGCTTTTAAAAAGACTTTACAATTTCATATGGTAAGGAAAAATTGAACCGTAAAAGCCTTAGAATGAGTTAGGAGTATATGGAGTGCTTTCCTTAGAAATGAGGAGGAGGTATATGTTCCCCTACATCTTGAACCAAGTGAAGAGATCTTTAAGCTTAACAACATTAGGAGATAATTAATGACCTGTATGTAAAGGCTAAGGTGGTGAGAGAGAGAAAGAGAGAGAGAGAGAACCCAAGGCTACTTTTGTGAATGAATAGTATTTGAAAAACAATATGCTCTGCTCAAGATTTCATCCAAGTTTAGTAGGAATGATAACTAGAAATCATATTTGTGAAAAGAAAAAAAAATTAAATTGTGTGCTCACTATTTAGCCCAGCTCTTCCAAAATTTTATAACAAGTTATAAATATGTAAGTCCCACTTGCTTATTTGTCTAGTATTTATTTAATATCTGAGAGAACCAAAGAGAATGACAACGCTTGGTTTTAATATTATTTTTATGAACTAAAGAAAAAATTAAATACACACTAAAATATTCTAAAAATTCTTAACCTAAGAACATTGTGTATGTTTTTACTATAGTTCACTTTTTGAGGTTGCATGTGTGTGTATGAGAGAGAGAGACAGAAAAAGAGAGACAGAAGGACTGAAACTTCATGAGACTGCATTGATACATTAAAGGAGAAGAAATGTGGAAGAATATAAAGTGCACCGAATCTCAAGGAGTTACATAGAAAGAGCTTTCAACCTCTCATCATGAAAATTCACAAAGGGTTGATTGGTGGGTCTGATCTCATATATAGGAACCTCTGAACTACTGTTGCACAAAGACACAGAAAAGAATCAACCAAAGAGCAGCAGAGGAGCCATGCTGGCATTCAATGGATGCACTAACTGCTTTTTTACAGTGTTCTTCAGTGTGTTACTTCTGTCATGCTGAGACCTGCATAAAAATGAAATGTCATACTCCACTACCCTTCCAGTCAGTGGTGCAGTTTATTTTCTTGTCTTCTGATAGAGTTCACAAATTTAATAACGGCCTTTTATCCTGGTGTCTATCCTCCCTTTCAGCTTCCTATTCAGTCTTCTCTCTCTGCAGGCCTGCAGGAAATGCCTCATTTTAGGGTTTCTGTAAAGACATAATAGACAAAAAAAGCAAAAGAGAAGAGGATATTATCTATCATTTAGAAATGGAAAGGTACAATCAGACCATTTTAATGGAGGCAGGCTGGAAAAAAATACTCTGTGCTTATTGTGGTATTTACCATGTTCTTTTAGATGAGACTATTTAAACTAGAATAAATTGAGTAGTTTGTGTTGAAAAATATATTATGATTCTTCTGATCAGTGCCCATTTTGGATAAAATAACAAATTCAGACCCTTAATCAAAAAAATAATACACTATTTTCAGGGAAATATTGATAAAATGAGACTGATTTTTCAAATAATTAACAAATCCACTGACAAATTTAAGTGTTTCTGCTTTGATGCATGTGGCTATAATTAATAATGATTCTGCAGGTCTCCACGTGCTTCCTAAATGATAATGACAATATCATGAATGAAGTGCATTATTGTACAGATTTTTTGGAAGTTGGAAGATTAAAGTTCAGATAATATTTCTAAAGGAATATCATCAACTAGCTGGACCAATGACACCTCATGTATGTTCTTACTAAGGTCTGAATAGGCAGCACACCACATTTGAGTTGCTTTTAAACATGCAGGCAAGCACATCACTAGTAAATTGCAAGAGTGAGTTTGTAACTAGACCTCTTTGTTCCTGTCCCATGCTCTATACCTTTCACCTCTTTGATTAAAAACACAGCATGTAAGAATGAATCATTGTTAATCTCAGAGAAAATGGTTTCTAACATTGAATTATTTAAATACTAATTGCAGTGCTTTGCCTACAAATAATCAACTGGAACTTTTAACTAGATGATGTTTAATTCTCTTTTGAAATACCAAGTGGCTCTCAATGTTTCCATAGTTCTTCTAGCATCTCAATAAGGAAACATCAAAGTATGTACCTTAAAAGAAGCATGATATTGACAATTGCTGGAATTAATTTTCTACTATATCCTATTATTACTCTGCAGCATTAAAATGCAGGAACATACTGTTATCCTGTGTACTCATAAAATTCCAATAGTAGATATATTTGATATGAGTGTACTCATTGTAATCTTCAGAATGTCGTCAAAATGCATTTTATGCTACTTTATTTTTTTCCCTTGCAATTCTAAGGACAACAGGTTTTGTGAGAAAATTATGAGCTAGCTTGTAGTTAAATCAGTCTTTCAGTGAAATTTTCAGTTTCAATAAAAAGATATTTTTAGGTTAGAATATTAAGAAGCTGTTCTCAGGTCTCGGTGTGCATAAGGATCATCTAGCTGTCTATTAAAAATATAAATTCCTGTGCTTTAGCTCTAGAGATTTGCATTAAATTCTTTGGCAGAAGGTCCTACACTTTGTGTTTTAATTATCACACCCCTTCTGTGATTCTGTTACATTTACAGAAACACATTTTGAGAATTTGTTTTTTAATTACAATAGCAACACTTTCAAATATCCTTATAATCCTTAATGCCATCATCATGTTTCCAATTTTTCTAAATTTGACTAAAGAGTGTATTTTATTTCATTGTCACAGACTCCAGCCAATGATGGCCGTGGTACTGTGGATGCGCAAACAAAATCACATGGACTCTGTGTGGAGAAAAGGAACAGAGTGGCCACTCTCTAGGTGAGAGAGCACCCGACCATTGCCTGGACAGGATTTATTTCTTTTGGGGCAGGTTACATTAAACAAAGCCATAACTCATTATGCTAAAGGCAAGGTCGCTTTAGGTGATTATTCCTTACAGAAAAGAATGTCACGCATACAAGGGAGCAATAAAGATGGGTGGGCTAGTGATATCCTGTCCTTGAAACAGCTCAGAATAGCCCTCAAAAAGTATTTTTAAATTGTACATTAAACATTTGTTGTTTCCAGGTCAGCAAAATCAAGCTTCAAAGCAGCCTAGAATACAATGCAGGCCTGATTCCCACTGGAAAGCCAATCTGGGGTCCTGGCTCGTATGTGTTGCCTCATGCAGTCAGTTTTCCAAACCAGGGCTGAGCTACATTTGCCATTGCCATGAGTACCAGTTCCCTATATTTCATCCTTTCTTCCTTCTAGTCTTTCTCGAAACTGCTCATTTTCTCATTAAAATAACTTTTGTTTAAGTTGTTATCTATTTTCTTTTGTGCTTATTTATCTACAACACCTACCTGAATGACTTCCTATGCCATTTTATTCTATATCAATGTATTATAAATGTTTACATAAAAATGATTCTTAAGCTTGTTTATTATCTGATGAACTACATTACAATCAACTGATTATACATAGACTAACACAGTAGCTTTCGAATGTGATTATGGCTCACAATAATAATGCTTTTTACATTGTGAGAGTATATACAGATATATGTTACTGAAATACATATATCTGCAAAATATAGTTCACAATGGTGTACTTACCCTAAGTATATATAATTATTCTATACTGCTTTATTCTATTTTATGATTTTTTTAAAAAAGAATTATTGATAAAATATCACTAAATTGACCCACAAATGGATTTTGACTTGTATTTTGAATATTGGTCACAGAGTTTATTTACTTCCTTCAAGGGTCACTTTCTGTGTGAGGACTTTATTTTTTTAAGTATACTTTATTGATTATATTATAGTTGTCCCAATTTTCCCCCTTTGCACTCCTCTGCCTGGTACCTCTCTCCCCTCCAGCAATCCCCCCTCTCACAGTTCTTGCATATAAGTACTTTGGCTTCTCCATTTCCTATACTATTTTTAACATCCCCCTATTTATTTTGTACCTACCAGTTTTGTTTCTTGATCCCTGCACCTTTTCCCCCATTCTCCCCTTTATCCCTCTCCACTGATAACCCTCCATATGACTGTTACAGAACCCCTGGGCTGCTCCAAATGAAAACAAACCCATGGTCTCTTTAGTTAGGGGCCCGATTGCCCACCACCAAAATTATAACTCTCAATACCAGAGTTTAGTGAAAAGAAAAAGAATTGTTTATTTAACAGTTATATAGATTCAGTTATTTGCAGATTTCTGTTGTTAAGTCTTATGTTCTTTAAAACACCCATAAACACATATCCTTGCCTCCCCCCTACCAAACCAGGCTAGTTTTAGAAAAGTTAGAGAAACCCCTTCCCTACTTTCCAAACACAGTTCAGCTTTACCAGTAGCTGCCAATCATTCAATCCTGATTGGGGAGACCTCGTCTGTGTTATGGGGTCCACCAGCTTTTAATCCAGAACCTCATGGATTCTCAGCCTCCTTGTAAACTGCATAGTTAGTCCTTTTGTAATCCACATGGTCAGTCTGTTCCCAGTCAAATCCGCACAGTCAGCCTTAGTCTTAGTCAAATCTGCACAGTCAGCCTCAGCCTTAGTTCAATCCTCACAGTCAGCCTCAGCCTCAGTCAAATCCACACAGTCAGCCTCAGCCACAGTTAAATCCGCACAGTCAGCCTGGCTGAAATGTCTGCCGCTTATTTTGAAATCCCTGACTACATCCTCTGATGCAGTGGGTGCGGTAACCAGTTCTGACCATTCGCAGAACCTCACCCAGGCTCTGTGTGCTTTCTCCATACCATCCCCTGGTCCAAGACCCCTCCCATCTACCTGAGGCTTTGGATACATTAAAGCCATTTTGCATAAGAAAGACACCGGCCATCAGCCTCAGGCGTGTGGAGGCATTCTAAAAGCTGCTTCCTTTTCCCCATTCCCCAGCTGCAAACTCTGGGGTTTTTTGGAACACCCCTGTTTCTGTAACATGACCTCCATATCTATGATTCTGTGCCCATTCTAGTTGTTTGCTTAGTTTGTTTTTGGGTTTTTTTTTGTTAGATTTATTTATTGATAGTTGTGAGTTTATTGTCATTTTACTGCTCATAGTTTTGATCTTTTTCTTAAATGCCTTTCTTTAACATTTCATATAATAATCGCTTGATGATGATGAACTCCTTTAGCTTTACCTTGTCTGGGAAGCACTTTCTCTGCTCTTCCATTCTAAATGATAGCTTTGCTGGATAGAGTAATATTGGTTGTAGGCCTTTCCTCTTCATCACTTTGAATACTTCTTGCCAGTCCCTTCTTGCCTGAAAAGTTTCTTTTGAGAAATTAGCTGACAGTCTTATGGGAACTCCTCTGTAGGTAACTCTCTGCTTTTCTGTTTCTGCTTTTAAGATTCTCTCTTTATCTTGAAACTTTGGCATTTTAATTATGATGTGCCTTGGTATGGTCCTCTTTGGGTCCAGCACCTTTGGGACTCTCTGTGCTTCCTGGACTTGTATGACTATTTCCTTCACCAAATTTAGGGAGCTTTCCTTCATTATTTTTTCACATAAGTTTTCAATTTCTTGCTCTTCCTTTTTTTCTTCTGGTACCCCTATGATTTGGATGTTGGCATGTTTAAAGTTGTCCCAGAGGTTTCTAAGCCTCTCCTTGTGTTTCTCAGTTCTCGTTTCTTCACTCTGTACTGGTTGACTGTTTATTTCTTCCTTATGTTCCAAATTGTTTATTTGAACCTTAGCTTCTTTCCCTTCACTGTTGATTTCATGTGTATTTTTAATTCATTTCACTTAGTATAGCCTTTACTTCTTCCCTTATGCATTTGCTGTAATCAGTCATATCTGTGAGAATCGTTATCACTAGTCTTTTGAACTCTACATATTTTAGGTTGGCTGTCTCCTCATTGCTTAGTTTTCTCTCTGGAGCCTTGATTTGCTGCTCCCTGTTTTGGGCCATACTTCTCTGTCTCCTCAACTTGGCAGCCTCCTATGTTTGCCTCTGTGTCTTAGCTAGAGCTGTTGCATCTGTTGTTTGTAAGGGACGGAGCCTTAGGTATTTGTCAGTGCAGGGCAACCTACTTCACCACCTGGTGGTGCTGTATGTGAGGGAGGGGTCAGAGAGAAACAATGCTGCTTGCTTGGCACTTGCCCCTTTTCTAGTCACTTCACCAGTTTTCTGTATGCAACTTGTGCCCCTCTACCTGTTGTCTTGGTCATAGTTCTCAGAATGGGTGGGTTTGTGTACATTCTAGGACTGGGGAGGCCCTCTAAGTCGACTCTCCTGAGAGAACGGCTGTTTGTTTTACTGCCTCAACACCCACTGGTTTTCACAGCCGGAAGCAATGAGGCTTTATTTTCCTGGTGCTGGAACCATGAGCTGCGCAGTCTGACCTAGAATGGGATTACTCCCCAGGTGTCCCTCCTGGCTTTTATAATGTGTGGTTGCTTTTTCTGCCAATGGTTGCAGTCACCACTGCCACACTGTATCCTTTCTGCCTCAGCTCCCCAGCTCTGCCTTTCCTATTTATCCAGATGAGTATTACTTCTTTATATCTTTGTTGGACTTCCAAGTAGTGTGATTTTCTGGTAGTTCTGGTTATTTTTTATTTTGAAGTAGATGTAATCCTTCTTTTGGCTGTGGAAGGAGGCAAAGCATGTCTACCTATGTTCCTCCGACTTATAAATTTCTTCAACAATGTCTCTGATAGACATTAATTGCAGTTGTAACATGTCCAGGAACAAAGGAAGCAATGATCAGACATCAAAGAGAGTGTAAAGACAAAATAGA
Source organism: Furipterus horrens (assembly GCF_987537825.1). Taxonomy (NCBI): domain Eukaryota; kingdom Metazoa; phylum Chordata; class Mammalia; order Chiroptera; family Furipteridae; genus Furipterus; species Furipterus horrens. The sequence goes on along the minus strand of NW_028327173.1, from coordinate 132,184,074 downwards.
GAAAAACTTTTCTGGGAAAAATTAAATATTAAAAGTAGGATTTAAAATAGAAATAACGGATTTAGAAAAAGAGAAATAACATAAACAGATGGAATTAAGTAAATTTGGTGTCAAGATTCTCTTTTCTGTCTTGTTCTTTTGTAGATCCTTGGAAATATCACTTAGTAGCTCAAATTTTTCATCCTTCCACCAACTTTAGATTTTCATCTTTAAATATGAATCCTTGAAGTAAATGCTAATAATGAATAAATTGACCTACTCTTAGTTAAAACAGCATCTCTCATATAATAAGTGTATTTCAACAGGTAATACCTGGTGGCAATAGACTTTCTATTTCCAAACCTTTACATTTTATAGTCTTCATTTACCTTTTTTTTTTCTAATTTGACTTTTAATACTTACAAATTTTTGTCATCAGCTGGTAAAAAGTAGTTTCTTGTGTTGATTCTTTAAGTCTGTTGAGTTGTAAATTGTTTTTGTCTTCCCCATGAAATTTCTGGGTTATAATTTTTAACTTTTATTTTTAAAATCTAGTCTAGAGGTCAATATTATGTAATCATTTCTGTAAATTCAGCTGGTGAACTTTTTATATGATGGAGCTGTTGAAGCTATCTGCAGTATAATTGTATTTTCCAGTATCTAAAAATGAATTATAGCTGTGCAGAAGGTTTTTAATTTGATGTAGTCCCATTTGTATATCTTTTCCTTTGTTGCCCTTGCCCTAGGAGATATATTGGCTAAAATATTGCTATGCAAGATATCTGAAATTTTGCAGCCTATGTTTTCCTCTAGGATTTTTATGGTACCATGACTTATATTTAAGTCTTTTGTCCTTTTTGAGTTTATTCTGGTGTATGGTATAATATGGTGGTTTAGTTGCTTTTTTTTTTCTTCTTTCATGTATTAGTTCAGTTCTCCCAACACCATTTATTAAAGAAGCTGTCTTTATTTCATTGTATGATGTTTCCTCCTTTGTCAAATATTAATTGACCATAGAGACCTGTGTTTATTTCTGGGTTTTCTATTTCATTCCATTGATCTGTGTCTCTTCTTATGCCAGTACTGGAATGTTTTGATAACAGTGCCCTTGTAGTAATGTTTGATATTAGGTATTGTGATTCCCTCCAACTTTGTTCTTCTTTCTCAAGATGCTGAGGGGTCTTTTTTGGTTGCATATACATTTTTGGAATATTTGTTCTAAATCTGTGAAATAGTCCATTGGCATTTTAACAAGAATTGCTTTGAATCTATAGATTGATTTGGGTAGTATGGGCATTTTAATGATGTTAATTCTACCAGTCCATGAACACAGTATATGCTTCCATTTATTTGTATCTTCCTCAGTTTCTTTCTTCAGTGTCCTATCATTTTCTGAGTATAGGTTTTTTGCCTTCTTGGATAAATTTATTCCTATGTACCTTATTTTTTTGTTGTTGCATTAGTAAGTGGGGTTATTTTCTTAGTTTCTCTTTTTGATAGTTTATTATTGGTGTATAAAAATGATATCCACTTATGAATATTGAATTTATATCTTACTACTTTGCCAAATTTACTTATTAGGTCAAGTAGTTGTTTTGATGGAGCCGATAGTGTTTTCTATGTACAATACCATGTCACCTGAAAATAATGATAGTTTTACCCCCTCCTTTCTAAAGACACCTTCATCAAAATGAAAAAAGAACCCACTGTAAGGGAGAATGTATTTGCCAATGATACAATTGGACAAATGTGTTACCTCTAAAATATATAAAGAATTTATACTACTCAACAACAGGAAGAAAAACAATATAATCAATAACTGGGCAAAGGACCTGAATAGACATTTCTCTAAGGAGGACATACAGAGGGCCCATAGACATTTGAAAAAATGTTCAACATCACTAGCCATCAGAGAGATGCAAATTAAAACCACAATGAGATATCACATCACTCCTACCAAAATGGTCATTATTAATAAATCAACAACTAGTGTTTGTGAGGATGTGGAAGAAAGGAAACCCTAGTGCACTGTTGGTGAGACTGCAGACTGGTGGAGCCATTTAGGAAAACTGTATGGAATTTCCTCAAAAAACTAAAATTGGAACTGCCTTTTGACCCAGTGATTTTATTGCTGGACATATATCCTAAGAATCCTGAAACACCAATTCAAAAGAATATATGCATCCCTATGTTCATAGCTGGCTATTTACAATAACCAATATTTAGAAACAACCTAAGTGCTATTCAGTAGATGAGAGGATAAGAAAGCTGTTGGGCATTTATAAAATGGAATACTATGCAGCAGGAAGAAGAAGAAAGAGAAGGAGAAGGAGAAGAAGAAGGAGAAGAAGAAGGAATTCTTACCTTTTGTGATGGCATGGATGAAACTGGAGACTCCTGTGCTAAGTGAAATATGCCAGTTAGTGAAAGACATATGGTAATATGATCTCACTTATAACTGGAATCTAATGAACAAAATAAACTAATGAACAGAATAGAACTAGAGGTATAGAAATGTGGAACATGATAACATCTGTAAGAGAGGTGGGGGGATGTAGGGACTGGTTTAAAGAAGGTGAAGGTATTAGTCAAAGAACATATATGAATGGCCTATGTTCATGGGCAACTGTGTGGGGATTAACTATGGAAGTGGGAGCAGGCTGAGTGGAGAGAGGTAAAGGGGGAAAATTTGAACAACTATAATAGCATAAATTAAAAAATAAAAAATAAAAATGAATCATAGGACATAATATTGTCCTGGTATTTCCACTGTTAGGCAATATAATTCTTTCTGTGTTAGTTTAAGTAATACATTGTTTACATTTCCTTCAGTGAACAAAACCAGCAACAAAAAGGCAAAAAATAAAGAGGCAACTTTTGAGATACTACAGTCAGCTGATATAAAATTATTTGCAACTTATATCATATCATATTTACAAATAAATGATTCATTTACCTTAAATATTGCCCTCATGAAGCAAGTATAATGCTTCCTCAATTAAACTGAAACCAAAAAATCTTATTCAAATTGTTGCTAAGAAAAAAAGTAATTTCTTATGAAATCGTCTAATGAATTGATTGTTACACTTAGTGAGATTATAACTTAATATATTTCTTGATAGCAAAACATTATTTTTAAAAGATGAAGTCTCAGTGAAAAGTTTCTGCATCAGATACATTGATTTCTTATGGGTTTATATACTGACCTGATATAAAGTGTATTTTCCTTTAGATAAAATATTAACAAGGATTACAAATCCCAGCAGTGAATATTAATAGCATAGAAGCAGAATTTAATATTTTAGTAATTTATTAACAACTGAGTCTTATCATTAATTATATTTCTAATAGACCTTTAAAATTTTTTGCAATATTCTTTGCAATATCAAGTCTTCAAGCCATTTCTTTCAGTATACAAAAAAATCCACACACATGCATTTCCTATTCATGCATTCAAAGTTTTAGGATTTTTCATTATTAAATTTTCAGCAGACTGAGTAATATTATGAATTTGTCAGATTAATGCATATGCATATATGATTGATGAATTACATTTCATAACTCTTTCAAGTTTAACTTTTCTTCCAATGGGGTGGGTGGACCTTATGCTCAAAAATATTTTGAACATAAGTAAATATAAATTTATTCTAAACCACTATGCATTCAGCAGTCATTCTCATGACTTCTTCTCATACATTTAAAAATAATTCCACTGAAGAGTAAACAAGCTAACAAACCACTATGATATAATTCTAAATGCAATTTTTACTCACTCAGCTGTGCACTCATGGATTTTGATCATATCAGTGGAAAAGACTATGATGAATATGATTTTGGTTAAGGGAAAGCAATCATATTACATCAGTTATAGTAGGTTTTTTAAAAGTAACTACTTCTATTGCTTTATACAAAGAAAACAAACAATTAAGTTGTGATAATTTTTATTATTACTGTACTATTGTATTTTTTTCTATTACCATTTACCCCCTTTATGCCCCATCTACCCCACAATCACCACGCTGTTGTCCATATCAATGAGTACTTTTCCTTTTTGCTTGATACCTTTACCCCCACCCTCCCCATGCAGTGTGGATTTGTCATGTATTCATTATCCCAATTTCCTCTCCACAATGGATCGCACCTAGTAGTGGCATCCCAAGGGAATGGCAGCAGAAGCAATGTGCCACCATGCAAAAGAGCAGGGTTGGAAATTAACATTGCTGGAAATTGCCAAGGAAACTATGTTTTGTTTATTTATTTATTTTTAAAATATATTTTATTGATTATGCTGTTACAGTTGTCCCAATTTCTTTTCCCTCTGCTCCCCTCCACCCTGTAACCCACCTCTCTCCAGTTGCCCCCCCCACTTAGTCCATGCCCATTGGTTGTGCATATAGTTCTTCTCAACATCTTCCTGTCTACTCCACTCCCTCCTACTATGTTTCTTAATTCCTGCATCATCTTTCTCCCTTTCCCTCTTCCCCCTCCCCACTGACCTCCCCCCAATATGTTCCCCGTACCTATAATTCTTTTCCCACTCTTGTTGCCTACTTAGTTTGCCTTTGTTTTGATTCCCTAGCTTCTGCTGTTGGTTGTTGTGATGCAGTTTTCATTTTAATGTTCATAGTTTTGATCCTCCTTATTCTAAACAAGTCCCTTTAACATCTCATATAACAGTGGTTTGGATCTAATGAACTCCTTCAGTTTTACTTTGTCCTGGAAGCACTTTCTCTGCCCTTCTATTCTGAATGACAGCTTCGCTGGATAGAGTAATCATGGCTGTAGGTTTTTGATTTTCATTACTTTGAATATTTCCTGCCAGTCCCTTCTTGCCTGTAGGGTCTCCTTTGAGAAATCAGCTGATAGTCTAATTGGGACCCCTTTGTACATAATTCTTTTCTTCTCTCGCTGCTTTTAAGATTCTCTCTTTAACTTTAATTTTTGACATTTTGATTATAATGTGTCTTGCTATGGGTCTCCCTGGGTCCAGTTTATCTGGAACTCTCTGTGCTTCCCGGACCTATAAGTCTATTTCCTTCCCCAAGTTAGGGAAGTTCTGCTTCATTAGTTTTTCACATAATTTTTCAGTTTCTAGTTCTTCTTCTTTACCCTCTGGCAAGCCTATAATTCGAATGTTCATTCGTTTATAGCTGTCCCAGAGGTTTCTGAGCTTCTCCTTATATTCCTCACTTTTTGTTTCTTCTTTCTGCACTGGTTGACTGTTTGTTCTTTCTCTATGTTCCGACTTGTTGATTTGGTCCCCGGTTTTCCTTTCCTCAGCACTTGTCTCATGTGTGTTTTCATTCATTTCAGCAGGACTAGCCTTCATTCCTTCCCCATCTTGATTAAGTCCTGCTGTTAGGTCTGTAAGCTGCCTTATGACTATAGCTGTGAACTGAGCCTCAGAAAAATTTTCTATTTCTTCATTGGTTAATTCACATGTTGGCTTTTTGGTGAGCTGCATGATTGGTATTACAATCACGATTCCCATTATCCTGACCATTTTTGTTTCTTTCCTTCTTGCATGGGGCTGTCACCCGTCTTACGCTATTGGGCGTAGAACCCTGTGTACTCATCACTACCTCAGGTGACACTTCTCACTATACAGTGGCATTTTGCGTGGCGGTGGAGGTCCAAGATGGATTCCTGCCATTCTCTTACTGCTGAGAGACCAGGAGCCTCCTCCTCTGTCCCCATGCCCTCTTGACCTCATAGTCCGAGGCAATGAGGGTCTGCCTTCCCCAGCATTGGAACTGTGAGCTGACTGCAGCCAGGGTTGGTTCCCTGGCACTTTTCGCCTCCCCTTAAATACAGGTGTCTGCTTACCAGGTCCCGCCACTCCTCGCTGCAGTTGCCGCCGCCAGCGCAGCTTGGTCTCTCTGCCCTGGCTTCACCCCTCCTACCCGTCCGGACGAGCACCACTTGTTTATAACTTCATACATTGGACTTCCATGTAGCTTTATTTTCTGGAACTTCTGGTTATTTCTGATTTTGCAGTAGCTGTAGTCCTTCCTAATTGTGGAGGGAGATGGACCATGTCAGTCTATGCCTCCATCTTGGCTAGGAGTCCTAGACTGTCTTTTAATTGCTTTTATTATTGTGTTAAAAATTTTAACATAAACACATGCCTAATTACATATATCCTCGATACTCCCCTTACCTCTATTGTAGTTGTTAAGATTAAATAAAATTTGTGTAGACCTGGCTATTTAGATATTGTAGCCATTTTCCTCATTTTAAAAATAATAAGAAATTCTAGACATAACTGAAATATTAATATTTGAAATAGCATTTATTCTGTAATGTTAATATATGTTTTTTCAAGTAAAAACCCATGATTTTCTCCATTTTTTCAATTTGAACTGTAACAGGGGTAGTAATTCAAAATACATTCAGAAGATACCTGAAAACAAAACATACTTGACAAATTCATCCTAATGAAATAGTTTTGTTCTAAACTTTCCAGGAAATTAGCTCTTAACCAGAACATGTACAATGAACTTTAAAAAGTCATAACTTTAGTGAAAAAGTTAATTCTATTTCAGCTATTTTAAAGAGCTCAAGTATATAATAAAAATTTTTTAATATGCAGATTATAATGAAATATTTAAAGATATACAAAGAAAATATATTAGTTTATTTTAGATACTTTTATTTTTATTAAATTCTTAATTTCATCCAGGATCAAAATATCTAATAAACATCTAATTTCATCACTTACAAGTCATACCTATCACAAAAGACTGGATCACAAACACAGTTCAGTAAACTCTTTGCCACTTTATAACAAAGATTTCCTTCTCCACTGTCCAGTAACCTGTTCCTCATTTTGATTTGAGACCTCATCAGAATAGCCTGTACTGTTTGTATTTCTACCCACATTCTGTAAATGATTAAATATTCTCTAAGAAAGATGGAAGCTTTCTGTACAGCTTTCCTCTTTCTTTTCTGAGTTCGCACCAAATTTGTGTTTAAAAGCCCCTTCACAACAATCTCCACTTCTAGCACAAATTCCATGCTTCTCCCATTACTCAATTCCAAAGCCACTTCCACATTTTTAGGTGTTATTTATTTTATTTTATTTTTTCTAGCACCCAATTTCTCAGTACCAACTTCCATCTTAGTCACTTTAGGCTAATATAACAAATTACTATAGACTGAGTAGCTAAACAACAAACTTTTACTTCTCACAATCCTGGAGGCTAAGGTCAGGGTGACAGCATGGCTGGGTTCTTGGTAGCTCTTCCTGGTAGACAAGGGCTATCTTCTTACTGTATCATCATGTGTTGGAAAGTGAACTTTTTCACTATAATTATATTTATTAAGGTGACATTAGGTTTCAAGTGTAAAATCTATGATATATCATCTGTATATTGCATTGTATGCCCACCACCCAAAGTGAGATCTCCTTCCATCACCACACACTTGACCTCCTCTACCCTTTACTGACCCCATCCCCTTTTCCTCTGGTAACCAACCACCACACCATTGTTTGTGTCTATGAGTTTTTGTTTGTTTGTGTATCTTATTTGTTCATTTGTTGCTTTCAGTTTTACATCCCACATATGAGTGAAGTCATAGGGTTCTTGACTTTTTCTTTCTGACTTAGTTTGCTTAGCTTGATATTCTCAAGATCCATTCATGTTGTTGCAAATGACGGTATTTTGTCTTTTTTATGGCTGAGTTGTATTCCATTATATATATCACATCTTTTTTATTCAATAACACTGAGGGACCTTTTTCTTTTTTCCATGTCTTGGCCATAATGAATAATGCTACAATGAACATAAGGATGCATATATCTTTGCAAGTAAATGTTTCCAAAATTTAGCAGATACCTAAAAGTGAGATTGCTGGGTTATGTGGTACTGTATTTTAAATTTTTCTTTATATAGAAAACCCTAAAGATACCACCAAAAACTATCAGGAAAAAAAACAATCCATTAAAGTTGCAGGATACAAAATCAAGGTACAAAAATCCATTGCATTCCTATATTATAACAACGAAACTTCAGAAAAAGACATAAATAATTCATTTCACAACTTCAAAAAGTAATAAAATACCTAGGAATAAACTTAATAAAAGATTGGAAGGACCTATAATTGAAAACTATAAAACATTATTAAAAGAGATTGAAGAAGACACAATGAAATGGAAAGATATTTTGTGTCCATAAAGTAGAAGAATAAATATAGTTAAAATGGCCATAGTACCCAAAGCAATATACAGAGTTAATGCAATCCTCATCAAAACCCAATGGTGTTTTAAAAGAAATAGAGCAAAAACATCATCAGATTTGTATGGAACCATAAAAGACCCTGAATAGACAAAGCACTCCTGAGAAAAAAGAACAAAGCTGGAGTATCACACTACCTGACTTCAAATTGTATTATAAAGCAAGAATAATAAAAACAGCATGGTATTATCAGAAAAACAAATACACAGACCGAGGGAATTGAGAGCCCAGGAATAAATACACGTGTATAGGGGCAAATAATTTTTGACAAAGAAGCCAAAAACATACAAGGGGGAAAAGAAAGTCTCTTCAATAAATGGTGCTGGGAAAAATTGAAAAGACACATGCAAAAAAATGAAAATAGATTACAGTTTGTGTCTATATACACAAATTAACTTAAAATTAATCAAAGGTCTAAATAAGACCTGAAACAATGAATTACATAAAAAGAAAACATAGCTAATAAACATATGGACCTTGGTCTTAGAGAGGTAGTTATGAATTTGACCCCAAAGGCAAGGCAAGTAAAAGCAAAAATAAATGAATGGGACTGTATCAAACTAAAAAACTTGTGCACAACAAAAGAAACTTTAACTAAAACAAAGGACAACCAACTGAATGGGAGAAGGTATTTGCAAACAACAGTGCCAACAAGGGGTTAATATTCAAAATAGATAAAGAACTCATACAACTCAACAATAACAACCGCAACCACAACAACAAACAATCCAACTAAACAAAAATGGGCAGAGTACCTAAACAGACACTTCTCCCAAGAAGACATTTAAATGATATATGAAAAGCTGCTCAACTTTACTAGCTATTAGGAAAATGGAAATCCAAAATACCACAAGATATTACTACTACCTGTTATAATAGCTATTATCAACCACACAAGTGATAACAAGTGCTGAAGAGGTTGAGAAGAAAAAGGAGCCCTCATTCACTGTTGGTGGGAACATAAACTGGTAAAGCCACCATAGGAAACAGTATGGAGTTCCTTAAAATTAAGAATAGAGTTAACATACAACCCAGCAACTTCTCTTTTGGGTATCTATTCTTCTTATAAGATCACTAGTCCCATTCATGAGAATTCTATCCTCGTGATCCAATTACAATTGTGTATGCCAAGATAATCTTTGTTATGATGCACTAATAGCTCCATCTAAACTATAATAGCTTACAATAAAAAGGTATGCATCCATCCCATGTCTAGGTCTAGGGTTCTGCTTCTTATTCCTTTCTCCATGATCCAGAATGATGATGAGTACACCATCTTCTTGGAGACCCCTGACCTGCAGAGATCCCCTGGTGTCACAGATGAAATGAAGACTTCCCAGGCAGCTTGTGTTAGGGGAGAGAAGGCTGGCAAATGTCTGAGAGACAAATGCCTCTATTGCCTTCCTCCAAGGTCTTTCATTGAGTGCAGTAAGCTTAAGGGCATATAGCATGTGTGTAAAGCTCCCCAACCAATGTTAAACAGTGCTGACTACAGAACAGATATTGTTCAGGGAAAACAATTGAAGGAATGTTGAGATCTCTCTCAGGTGAGGGCGTGTTGGACACAAAGACTTCAGATGGCCATAAACCTCTGCTGCTGGTATGATAAAGCAATCAAATGAGGTGAAAGGACATAAAGCATTTTCTCATGGCCTGATTCCCACAGGCCCCACTGGCTATAGCATCAAGGCACAAATGCACCCAGCTTTCCCAGTTTTCTGGTCAGGTCTTACAGGCTTTGTTTCCTTCGTGGGACTCCAAGTCTCAAGACTTTCCCAGGGGGACCCCAACACCATCTGGAATATTGGAGGTGACCATAGCAGAAGAAAAGAAAGCATGATAGTTTGTTATTGACCCTTAAAACTTCTTCCTAAAGGAAGTTTTACCATTTTATTGTCAATGAAAATCATATGATCACCTGGTTAGTGGGCTGGGATGGTGTCCAGAGAAAAACCATAGGCCATGGAGAACAATGAAAAAGGACTAAGGACTAAAAAGAAAAGTCATGGTATTCCTGTATCTATCCCACAATTGTATATGGTTGTATGTGAGGAAGACACTTCTCTTTTTGTTGTATATTGCTTTTTTTCCCCCATTTTTCAGTGCATAGATCTAGATCCGATATAAAAATATCTGCATTATTCATCTCTGACTCAAGTTACTATCACTCAAAGAACCAGTCTGTGAACTTGTAATTTGATTCCGTGAGGCTTAGTGTTTGTTTTACCAATTTTTTTTATTGTGGTAAAATACACATAGCATAAAAGTTATATCTTAACCATTTTTCATCGTACAGTTTAGTGGTATTAATTACGTTAATAATGTTTTGTTATTGTTTTTACCTTCCATCTCCAGAACTCTTCCTACTCTGTAAAACTAAAACTCTATAACTATTAAATATTACTTCTCCCTTACTTCAACCCCTGGCAACCACCGTTGTAATTTATGTCTTTATAATTTTGACTGCTCTAAGCACTTCATGTAAGTAGCATTGTTTGGTATTTCTTTTTTTGTTAAACTGGCTTATTTCACTTAGCATAATGTCCTCAAGTTTTATTCATGTTCCAGCATATGTAAGAATGTGCTTTTCTTTTGAGTCTAAATAATATCCCATTGCATGTATGTACCACATTTTGCTTATTCATTCATCTGCTGATGGATAATTGGGTTGCTTTCATGTTTTAGTTATTGGGAATAATACTGCTATGAACATGGTACAAATGGGTATCTTTAAGAATATGTTTTCATTTCTTTGTGATAAATATCCAAAAGTAGTATTGCTGGATCATATGGTAATTCTATTTTTATATTTTTTGTAGAACCACCACACAGTTTTTCATAGCAGCCGTACCATTTACATTTCCACCAATAGTGAATAAATGTTCTGATCTGTCCACGCTGTCATCAACACTTGTTATTTTCTTGTTTCATGGATTTTTTCTTCTTTATAGTAGCCACCCTAATGTGTGTGAGGTGGTATGTCATTGTAGTTTTGAATTGCATTTACATGTTGGTTAGCAATGTTGAGCATCTTTTCATGTGCTT